>NC_091119.1:92950773-93080773 GCF_040183065.1 Periplaneta americana
CGGCCCGGGTTCAATCCCCGGCCAGAATCCATCACACGCTGAGGTAGAATTTGCCCATATGTCAGCATCAGGTTCAGGAATGTCACCTAGGCCACCTATTGAACTTGGACAATCATCGCATAATGGTGCACAATGGGCCAAAGCGTGTCTAAGTGGTCTTACCCGTCCCAAATCCAGTCCTCGTATAGCCAGCCTATCTCATGCTGTATCATAATTATTATGAAGTCGTCATATAGGCCTACTTTTATTTGTTTGTTCAGTATTTGATGTCACTCATTTCTGTTTTCTGTTACATGGTACGGCAGCAGTACTACTGCTATCTTATCACTACTTGACGAACTCTTTTCCTGTTACGCATAAAACATGGACATGAGGTGTCCCGTCTGTACCTCCAATGAAGATATGGTCACGTGAAAAACTCAGTTTTACAAAATCAATAATATCTTATCACATCCGGTTTCAGATTTCCTAGTCGTGCTCAGTTAACGAAATGAAGCTAGTGTACAATATCTCACACGATCAATATTGCAAGCAGCACGGTTTACGATTTTTCTCACCAGTTTTATGTAGAAATTCTCCATAATGTTAGTGCATTCATATACGTAATCTACACAGTCCAATGTTAGTGTCATCATTCAGAACATTTTATCACTGTCGTAGTAGTAGTAGTAGTAGTAGTAGTAGTAGTAGTAGTAGTAGTAGTAGTATAATTTTATTTAAGGACGCTTCCAACTGCAGCGCTTATTCAAAGATGAGATTCAACATACAAGAAAAACGGCCGATAAACTTTGCGTTGAGCCCTTCATTATGGACAAGATTCTTTTACATGCCTTAAATCTGCGACACGGGATCCTCTAGCCTTACCTTCTTCGTGGAGGAAACCATAGTGACAAGAATAATTTTGAATAAAGTCAAGAGAAAAATTGTTCCGAGACCGTGTATCGATCCCGGGATCTCTGGCTTAGCGCACCAACGCTCTACCAACTGAGCTACTCAGGAAATTCACCCGACACGGTTTCAATTTTCCCTTTTTATCCACATAACTCGAGTGGTCTGACAAGACTCCAGAAACCCACATCGAGTGCACACAAACTCTGTGTGACTTGAAATTCTGTTAATGTACTTACAGTAAGGTCATTTCCGGACCAGGGTTCCTTATCTCAAATTGATACATGTGCCCTTCGTCATCATCCCTGAAAGTTTGTAACACCATCTCGGAAACACTCTGTGTAATAGGATGCGAAACTTACTGAGTTTCCCGTAACACATGCTAATGTAGAAATTGATCTTGCTGCCACCTGTTGGGCGGTGGAGAACTTATTACATCTAGCAGAGCACTAAGTAGCAAAAATAGAAACTAATTACTCCATGAATTTAGCAGTGAGCATGGTGACGAAAATTTTAAACTATGCAGAAAGTATTCCCTCCCTCCCTCCCTCCCTCCCTCATCCCTATTCTCAAACTATCCCAATTTAAAATAAAACATTTACATTTTTATTCCTCACAGCATCTTCCACTGAAAATTCTTACCGGAGCCAACAGGAAGATAAAAGACGCTATATATTTTACAAGACCCAATTAAAATATAATTAGACAGAGACAGAAAATAATGCGAAAGGTTAAATAATTGGGATTGTATTCTTTGGGTATTTAGTGTACAGCGTAATGGAAAAGTCTTCAAAAACTACACTTAGATAGTTCAATTCATTATATAAACTATTACTTTACAATACATTCAACAACACTATTTTTACAACGTCCATAAACATCACTGTTTAACATACACTGCTTATACACACATGTAGTATCACTTTATGTCCACTTATTAGCAAGTTTCTGGCTGCCATCTTGCCTTCTCGAGCAACGTATCGAACGAACTGAAGGTATATGGATGAACGAACGGATAAATAGAGAACTCTGGGTAATGTACACGTATTTCTAATGTTCACTACCTACGGCGACGTCAACAATTTCAAGGACGAGCATAAAGAATATGCAGGCTACGATGCGTTCCGAGTATGGCAAAAAGAATATTTACTTTTTCCGTTTGACAGCCAAGCAATGAGATTATTTTTAGATAAAAATACAAGAGTGAGTACAGGACTATTCGGTATATGTTAAAAACGTAAAACTTTTAGATTATAAGCAATGGACACTAATGTTTATTTAATCGCATACATGTTTGCCTACTATTCTATTATCCATGTGCTAAGAAGGATATATGTTCATCTTCCCTCCGTTTAAAAAAGTCCCTTGTGCAGACGCTTGTATTACCCCATATTGATAATGCCGACATTTTACTGACTGACTTACCAGCGACAACAAAACGGAACTTCAACGTTCTCATAATTTGTGCAATTTTCGCAAATATGGTCATATTTTCCCATCCCCGGAAGCAACAGGTTGGCGTAAACTAGATAAAAGAAGAAATTTACATTCACTTCTTCTTCTTTTCGAAATCTTGAACTCTTCGTGCTGTCGTCTCGCTTCACTTGCCTTTCTTCCCACCAATATCTGAACACACGTTCTCGCTATGAAACAATGGTAAAAATATCATAACATCATACTTCCTCGTACTCTTCCTCTTTCACAATAGACTTGCCAAGACTCCGGAATTCGCTCCTGCTAGCATCAGGGACTGTCGAAATAAAATGCAACCTTACTAGGCACTTGGTCAGTAATTGAGACTCGTTCAGACTTGGCTTCTTGTAAGTAATTCTCTTATTCTAGCATAAAATATTTCAATCCTCGGTAATTTCATCACCATATAATTATTATTCTAGGTTTAATTTGTACTTCATTAAAAAATATTCTTTGTTCTTAACTTTTACAATAAATGAATCGTTTATTTCTAAAACCCCACAAGTGACAAAAACAAAACTTTTGGCAAAATAATAAAAACTGTTTAGCTTCATTAATTTTATTTTAATTGTCAAATTGTATTTAACAAGTGATATTAGTTGCTAAATATGAGGTTTATTCACCATTAGTTGTGCTTTATAATACATATAAAGTCCCCAAAAAATTAAATTAATTAGGATGTTACGGGGTTTTTTCCAACAAACAAACTGAAACTAAGCAAAACATTGCCTTTTTCCAAGTATTAGAGTAAATGAAAGTAAGTATGAACAAACTTTATAATCTATGAAATTAATTAGTATGTTACGGGTTTTCCCAACAAACAAACTGAAACTAAGCAAAGCATTGCTTTTGTTCAAGTATTAGAGTGAATGAAAGTAAGTATGAACAAACTTTATAAACTATGAAGAAACTACATATAAAATCACAAAAAATTAAAGTTTTTCTGGTGCAACAGATATTTTTCTTATCAGGACTTATTATTTTTTTTAGTCTTCGCTTCCACTGTCATTACTGTCTTTGTTAGTGGTAGATCATATGTACAGTTCTATGCAGAATCCTTTCGCATCATCCGGTATGTACTGCAAAATCTTCTTAAGGTCCTCCATTTTTTTAAACATTGATTGGTAGCCTCAAACTGTTATAAGCTAAGCCTGTTGGCAGTTCAAACGGTAAATTTTCAGTACAAACATTTTTCTCAGGAATTCAAATGTTGAATACTTCGCCGGTACAATGCTGTTAATGAACTCTTTAGAAAGAATTTTACCTTTTTATTCATTACAGTGAAAAAAAAACTTGTACATCTTCGACTACTTTATTTGAAAAACACCATATGTGATGCTAGTTGTGGGGGTTTTTACAATAAATGCATATTTCTTGTCCAATTTTTTACATGTTACAGTCATGCTAGATATAGAGCTTTTATATCAAAAGATGCGTATTCATGCGGGCAATCAAAATCCACAAAAAAAAACCGCATTTTGTAAAAAAATGTCGGTTGTGGTGCTTTTACAATAAAGAATTCAAATTGTCTAGCCTTTATTAATCAGATAACCTTTTAGTATTTTGATTTTTATTATAATAAAATAAATTGTAATTTGTAAATTTAATGTTAATAGATACGATATATAACGTGACGTGACGTGACGTGACGTGACGTGATATCATATATTTCGTCACAGCACTTCTGTACATGTAATGGTGTACCTCACATTTCTCGTATCCGGTGCCACCATTAACATATTATTACAATAACACATTATTTGCAGTACACGTCTACACAAATACTCTAATTTTCACCATGTACGGTACCTTTTTATTACTCGGTCTAATCTCCCCTCCAATATGTTTCCTACATCTCATTTGCTGTTCTCCATTTGTTCATTAATCCCAATATATCGAATATTATTTACTACTTTCAACCCCCCCCCTCTTTTTTTTCTCGGTAACTAATATTCACTAAAATCTCAATTTCACTTTTTTTCTATAGCCTACATTATCCCATTATATTATTTATCCTATTTTTTTCTTTTTCTCCTATCTTTCTCTTATATTCATTTACTGTTTTTCAATGTTCAAATTATAGTACTAATTTTCTGTTGCCACTTATTTACTTATCTTAACACTTTTTCACTATTATTATTCACTCTTTCTGTTCGCGCTCACTTTCACTTTCTCACTAGCCTACTCCACTTACACGTAATCCTTTCCCACTTCCTATAAATACTTATATTTCATCTCTTCACATCTGATTATACGCTTCCTCTCTCCCGTATACTTTACGATCTTTTCACACTTCCATTTTATTTGCACTTTTTGATCACAGCCCCACATTTTCTAATCGCATCTAATACCTCTGAAATTTTAATATCCAAATCCTTAGCTGTCGCAGGTTCTGACCTCTCTTTACTGCTCATCTCAGCCTTATTTCTATCTCTGTCTTTCTTTCTATTTACTTCTGCTTTACTTTCAATTTCATTATCTCTAACACTCACTGACTCTATAAATGGGCTAACTATACTGGTACTGATTTCAACGGTTTCTTCTATTCCTTTCACTTTCATATACTAGATTTCCACTTATACCCCCATCCTTATTCTTCTCATTACTTTCTTCCCTATCACTTCCCGACTCCTGGTTTCTCTTTTTATCCCCACTCGCCTCTTTTCTAGCGCCCGTGTTCCTTGTTCCAATCTTGTCCGCATTTCTTCTGGAGTGCGCTAACCTTACCGACATTTTATGTAGACTTGGATTCCGCTTACGCTACATGATCACGTTACTGTTGTCTTATTATTGTGTCATCATCGTCACACTTTCTCGTACGTCAGTATGTGGGTTCCTGAACTCACTACTATTCCCTCCTGTTACCGTCTGTTGATCTGCGACTATCACTTGTTCCGTCCTTGAAATTGAGATGATTTTTTCCTCCATTCCTGCTCCTTCCCTCGGCTTACGTAGCTAACGTCGACTCTCTGTTGTCTTCTTGTTGCTTCCTTCTGCAAAGCTGAAATATGTCCACTGTTCTCTTTCATTTTTGTCGTTAGTCCAAATTCTGGATGAACTTCATTAGTCAGGCAAAACTCCAGATCATACCATTTTCCGTTCACTTTCAGTTTAAATTTAATGTGAATTGTAATTATAATTTTAATTATATTCTTAATATTGTAGTTGTAGACACTTGGTAAAGGGGAAGAGAAGACTTGATGACCTTATATCTACCAGATTAAATAAATAAAATAAATATAATATACATTTAGCTTCCCTTATGAAAAGGTTGCCAGATTTGACAAGGCGTATTACATATAATTTGGAAACATATCGAAAAGGTAAAATGATTTACATTAGAAACGGTTAGGGAATCGAATATACAAAATGTCAGAAAAATGTACACCTAAGTATCGTTTCTGCTCATTTACAGTTAAGAAAGGGGGAAAAAATATCATCAGATAGGTTAGAATGATTTGACTGTCATACACCGCGAGAAAAATAATAGTACGGATTTATTGGCATTGATATCTAAACCAATCAAGAGCCATCGGTTAAGATAACTTGATACGGTATCAGAAAATATAAATTAAATGTCTTCTCTGTCTTCTAAAATACCACAATTTTTAAGTTATATATAACTAAAATTATATCACATCTCTATGTAATTTTAATTATTTTGTTTTACGACACTTTACTGAAGGTTTTACCAATAACCAAAAATGTATTTAAAAATAGGCTTAAGGACTTTACTAATGCGGTAGTATATTATACACACTATTTAAAGGGTGTAAGTGATATTTTGTTATTTGAAGTGTTGTATCAGTGAAGAAGTGTGTTGTGTCAGTGAAGTGTGTTTTGTAAGTGAAGTGGGTTTGTGTCAGTGAAGTTTTATAGTTTATAGTGGCAGAGCAAAGTATTTTAATAGTGAAATGTTTTTGAAGTGTTAGTGAAATCAGGATAGAATCAGTGAAATGTGTCGTAGTTCCAGTGCAGTGATTGAGTTGACAGCGAAATGACTGTAGTGCTGAAAGATCCTTATGCAAGTATGAACATATACTGGTGGGTTTTAGTTCGAACTTAGAATTAAGATACAATTTAGATTTACTTTAAATGTTATTTTAAATGATCGTGCTTCATTTAATTTAGGATGCTCCTCGTTATTATTATTATTATTATTATTATTATTATTATTATTATTATTATTATTATTATTATTAATTAGTATTAATTATTAGTATTATTATTAATTTATTATTAAATGTGTTCATTATTAATTGTCATTATTGAGTGTAATTAATTACCACTACCACCGGGTATTTACCCATTTACAATGTGAATACATACCTCGTACATACATACATACATACATAACATAACATAACATAACATAACATAACATAACATAACATAACATAACATAACATAACATAACATACATACATTGCGATGGTTATATCGCGTAGGAGTGAAATGAAGGTGATAATGCCAGCGAAATGAGTCCAGGGTCCAGCGCCGAAAGTTACCCAGCATTTGATCATATTGCGTTAAGAGAAAACCCCGGAGAAAACTCAATCAGGTAACTTGTCCCTACCAGAATTTTAACTAGGGCCCGCTCGATCCACGGTCAAACATGCTAACCATTGCGGTGGACTCCTTTGTGTAGAATTGTATCGATTGCCTAATTCAAATACTCTGGGCCCCTTTCTCTCTCCTATTACTGGAAACCCTCACGATTAGACTTCAATAATTACTCTAAAACAGTTTAAAACAGACAGAATTCGCATGTGAGTTGACTATTATTAATTTTAACCTTAATCTGTATATGAATATGATCGTGGTTATACGTATAACAGAGATTAACCTCCGAGTTAGCTCAGTCAGCAGAGCAACACCAATGTCATGTTTCTGCTAATCATGCTGACTATACTGATTATTGCATTGTGCTATAACTGATTACTCTGGCGACAGCCCCATATCCCGGGATTGTCTATGATTCATGCACATATATAGTACATCCAAGTTTTGAATGTTGATAAAAGGAATTTATTAAGATACAAAGCAGGAATCAGCAATTTGCGTAATATTTTACGGAGGAAATCTTAAGGCACTATCTATACCAAATGTAAAGCATCAATAATGATACTAGACTATGGCACTTTATAGTTTACCAGAAACATTTAACTAGACCAATGGCAATCGAACTACGAAACATTGATAGTTTTATGCTGCACGAAACTAAATAGTGATTTGCAATGAATTAAATTGTTTTAATTCAATATGGTGAAAGATTTTAGAGTAAAATTAAACGCTTACATACAAGGTCTACATGGAACTCTCAATTTGCAAGAAAATGTATAGGCCTAATGTATAATTTTCAAATACAAATAAATAATATCTAGTTCAAAATATAGCGTTATCGGTATGTATGTATAATAATAATAATAATAATAATAATAATAATAATAATAATAATAAATATTATTATTATTATTATTATTATTATTTTCAAACTGAAGATATAATAATTTACGTACTTCACAATAAAGCGTTGTAGTTTATACCCAATGCCGTCTTCGAAGATCGAAGCGTGATAGAAGATATTGTGGCGATGAAATTCGAGAGAAGAACCGTCATGATACGATCATTAGTTGTGGAGATATTAAAGACAAAACCCAGAAGTCAAATGGGGTAATAGTTAATTTTGATCCATAGTGCGTAGTAATTGGAGTTTAATGTCAACAACACAACAAAGATGTGATGTGTGCCACATATACCTGTCCCTGAAATGGTTGAATTTCTTTGTTTCAGAGCAAGAACTGCTAAGAAAATATTTTGTAGCTGGTTTGTTTTCAAGTACTGTACTGTGAGTTCTCTCTGCAATGTCACAGTTTAAAGTGACGTCATAATATGTGTCTGGTTCGCATTTTGAAGTAAGATAAGCAAGTGATGTTTACATTGCGTACGTCAGTCTTGCGATGGATATTAATAATTGCGGGCGAGAGCTATTTTATGCCCGCTGCGCGCGTGCGGGGCTCTTTTACCTGTAAACATTGCTAAGGGATGCACAGATCTTAGAACACAGCGCATCATGACGGAACGGAAGCGCTTGAAGCTTTAAAGGAAGAGTGGAAGATACAATATTTATGCTTCGAACATGGTGATGAAGTCCAGTGTTTGTTGTGCAAAAAAAATATATATATCATTTGCAAAAAAAGCAACATAAAACGGCATTATGAGACGCAACATGAAAAAGAAATATAGGCATTATTCAGGAGAAGAGAGAAATAAATTAATTTCGGAATTGACATCGAAGATAAATTAATTTACATTTGGGTCAGTAGATAGTATCTAGATTCCTCTTATTTCTTTATTTTAAATGTATTGTTGATTTTTATTTTAGTAGGTTATTTTACGACGCTTTATCAACATCTTAGGTTATTTACCGTCTGAATGAGATGGAGGTCATAATGCCGGTGTAATGAGTCCGGAGTCCAGCACCGAAAGTTACCCAGCATTTGCTCATATTGGGTTAGTATTAGTATTTATTTATTTAACCTGGTAGAGATAAGGCCATCAGCCCTTCTCTGCCCATCTACCAGGAGGGTTGAGGGAAAACCCCGGAAAAAACCTCAACCAGGTAACTTGCCCCGACTGGGAATCGAACACGGGCCACCTGGTTTCGCGGCCAGCGCATTAGCCGTTACTCCACAGGTATGGACTGTATTGTTGATGTTTTATTTGTTGCTTGTTTCTGGATATTTACTTTTATTAGACTACGTGTTTCTTTAATTTAGAAATAATATTTTATCTTTGATTGCACTTTAACTTATACTATTACTAAGCTCAAAATGCTAATTCACTTTTATTCCAATAACTATTTTCAGGATTTTTAGCAAATATGAACTAAACATTTTGAAAACTTTTTTAGTAACGTCAATATAAAATATACTTAAAAATATAATTTCAAAACTATTAGACCTAACTGCACCAAATTTTGTACAGATATTATTATAGATCTGTTTATATAGTTTAAATTTCACAAATTTTGGCCGAAATTGTGAAAGTTTTAATTTTTTATTTTATTTTATTGGGTTATTTTACGACGCTGTATCAACATCTAGGTTATTTAGCGTCTGAATGAAATAGAGTTGAAATGCCAGTGATATGAGTCCGGGGTTCAGGACCGAAAGTTACCCAGCATTTGATCGGAAAAAAACCTCAACCAGGTAACTTTCTCCGACCGGGATTCGAACCCAAGCCACCTGGTTTCGCGGCCAGACGCGCTGACCATTACTCCACAGGTGTGGACTGAAAGTTTTAAAAGTCATACATATCCCCTTTAAAAACGGATATCAGGCAAGGGTAAACGTGTCAAGGATGAGAATGGTGACTTACTTGCAGACTCTTATTCAATCCTGAACAGATGGAAAAACTATTTTGGGCAACTACTAAATATACATAGGCCAAATAGAAATGATCGGGACGAAATTCAAATACAAACTGCTGAGCCATTCATACCGGAACCCACACTTTCTGAAGTCGAAATTGCGATAGAAAATCTGAAAAAGTACAAGTCTCCAGATATTGATCAAATTCCAGCAGAATTAATACAAGAGGGTGGAAGGGCATTATCTAGCGAAATCTATAAACTTGTACAGGGAAATCACTTTATTTTTACTTGCATTTTTATTGTACCTGCATTTCTGAATGTACTTCACTCTCACCCCTTCACTAATGTCCTTGCTCCCGTTAGACACACAAACTTACGGCCGCTGTTGCATTCGAAGTCTTCAAGCAGTGAAGTAAATACTGCAGTGTATAGTGTGTTTCATAAATATGATTGCGTTTTCTATAGAAGAAAGAACCTATATTAATAATATCGTACTAAAAAATTATATTCAAGAAACGATAAATTCAATTTCAGAGAATATGCTTCAAAATGTTTTTAATAATATGCGTACTGAATTGAAGCCTGCATTGTAATGAACGGCAACCATTTTCAGCAACTTGTTTAAAAATTCAGATTAGCTTTTTTGAATTGAGGTGGCTAGAAGCAAAGGAATGCTAGTGACATTTGCAATAACATGAGTTAAGTGCATCCAGTGTAAGCAAAAGTATATAAAATTTAATGGCAAAGGGATATTTTAATCGCATCACACATTAAAATTTAAATAAAAAATTTAACCGATTTTACGAAAGCTTAAATATTTAAACCCCATTTTCTCAAAAGTAACTTAAGTGCACTTACAGCCCTTTACTTATGACCAGAGGGCGGATCAGAGTGACCAGGTTCCGTGGCTTCATGTTACTGATGCAGAGAGAAGAATGTCTCGGCACGTGTTCCCTAGGTACAGACAGTGGCTAAAGAATTATACAGTATGTAGTAGGAACATTACGTTCCGCTTCGCAAACAAGTGGCGTATGCTACTACTAGTGAAAGCAAATGCGAAGTTATTATTTGGGAATACGAGGTAAGCGATGAACTACGCATAGTAGTAGACCTACAATTAAACAGAGCAGTTAGGAACAAGCGTGTGCTATTGGTGTTGTTATTTATAAACTGTCAGAATGTCTAAGGAAAAACGTATACAAAGTGAAAAAGTGAACGCTTGTACACCAGTTCCGAGGTAATATCTTCAGCAGTGAAGGAGAAATAATTACGTGTAATATATGTAAAGTGACGTTAAGAGCTACGACAAAATGGCACTTAGAAAGGCATTGCAACAGCAGCCATCACAGGGAATACATACAAGAGAATCCGTCAACATCGGATGCAAATGTAATTGTAGAAACATTTATACCTAACTCTACTGGAAAGAAATATGTACTAACGTGTGAGACGATAGAAAATGTGAACCACACAACAATGGCAACTGTATTTTCTAATGCCATGAGTATTTTGTGTCCTACTGGTATCAGGTATAATAATGTAGACTTCTTTTAGTCACAGATGCTGCGCCCTATATGATAAAGGGGCCAAGGACATAAAAATAATATATCCTAAGTTGGTTCGCCTTACTTGCTTAGCACATTGATTACATAAGGTGGCGGAAGTAATTCGCTCTTTTTATAGTGACGTCGATAGCTTTATAGGCAATGTTAAGAAATTTTTCTGAAAGAACCTTCCCGAATACAAAAATTCAAGGAAATCGCTCCCAGGGTTCTCCTTCCACCAAACCCCATAATAACAAGATGGGGTAGTTGGCTGGAGGCTGCCTTCTATTATGCCACATATTATGTTCAAATTGTGAAAGTGATCAATAGTTCAGATTCTACAAAGGCACAGGTAATTGAAATAGCAAAATCCCTAATTTCAGATGATCTTGCGAGCAGTTTAGATTTCATACAGAATAACTTTTATCACTTACCGAAAGCCATAACGTTGTTATAAACATCTGATTTACACATGCCAAAGGCTATAAACATATAGAAGAAATATCTGTAAAACTTAAGGAAACCAAAGCCGAAAAAAGTGAACGAGAAACTTCAGAATGTGCTAGCAAAAAATAATGGTTTTTCAATCATGTGTGGCGTGCGAGATATGTTGCTGCAAAAAACAAATAGAGCCCTCGAGATCAAACAGTGAAAAAACTATATCAGATATTGATATTGATATTCTTGATATAGTATATTATTCGTATGCACCTATTACGTCTTGCGATGTCGAAAGGAGTTTCTCACGATATAATTTTTGTTTAGCCTAATTGAGAGACGCAGAACATTCACTTTCGATAATCTCCGCATGTACATTATTGTCCACTGCAATGCACAAACTACGTAGTATTCACTTTACACGTAAATAGAATGTAGTGTTTCATAACGGACTACAAATTCACAGCCGTCAATTCACAGCCGTCATGTACAGCACAGTATACGCATTCTTTTGACACAACTGTACGGACATTGCAGGTACGCGCCCGTTGTGTACTTCTGGAGTCACCGTCTCTGTTTCAACATAAACAGACTATAGTAAATGGTTAGTAAACTTGTAAGAACAGTCACTCTGATCCCTCCTTTGCTTATGACCCCCCTCAATTTAAATGCACTCTCTATATTGTATGATAACATCAATAATTAATATGCTAAATAAAGTAGACATTACATAGCGAACATAGCCGCCTGAAAAGTTGAGTTTTTGAAAAAAAATGTTACTGCTCTACTGTATTTTGATAAATTCCGTAAAAGTAATGATCAAACTGAAAATCGTAATATCGTATTTCTCTACAACATAAATGGATACACTACTTTTCTCTCCTCCTATACCCAGTAAAATGATTTGTTTACATATTGCACTAGTAACGTCAAACTCCTGTAATGGAAGGGGGAAACAGTGTTTCCGAGTATAGCCAGGTTAATGTTAAAAACGTTGGTAAAAATAAAGTGATGTCCCTGTACTTGCAATTTGGGAAAGGAAATTGTACCAGAACAATGGAAGGAGTGCATAATCGTACATATTTTTAAGAAGGGGGACAAGACTAACTGTAGTAACTTTCGAGGAATATCACTTTTGTTGACGTTGTACAAAATTTTGTCGAATATCCTTTTGAGAAGATTAACTCCATGTGTAGATGAAATTATTGGGGATCATCAGTGTGGTTTTAGGCGTAATAGATCGACTATTGATCAGATTGTTTTTTATTCGACAGATATTGGAGAAAAAAATGGGAGTATAAGGGTACAGTACACCAGTTATTCATAGATTTCAAAAAGGCGTATGATTCGGTTAAGAGTGAAGTTTTATATAATATTCTTATTGAATTTTGTATTCCCAAGACACTAGTTCGATTAATTAAAATGTGTCTTAGTGAAACTTACAGCAGAGTCCGTATAGGCCAGATTCTATCTGATGCTTTTCCAATTCACTGCGGGCTAAAGCAGGGAGATGCACTAACCTTTACTTTTTAACTTAGCTCTAGAATATGCCATTAGGAAAGTTCAGGATAATAGACAGGGTTTGGAGTTAAATAGGTTACATCAGCTTCTTGTCTATGCGGATGACGTGAATATGCTAGGGGAAAATCCACAAACGATTAGGGAAAACCCGGAAATTCTTGTTGAAGCAAGTAAAGCGATAGGGTTGGAAGTAAATCCCGAAAAGACTAAGTATATGATTATGTCTCGTGACCAGAATATTGTACGAAATGGAACTATAAAAATTGGAGATTTATCTTTCGAAGAGGTGGAAAAAATAAAATATCTTGGAGCAACAGTAACAAATATAAATGACACTCGGGAGGAAATTAAACGCAGAATAAATATGGGAAATGCGTGTTATTATTCGGTTGAGAAGCTTTTGTCATCTACAGTAGTCTGCTGTCAAAAAATCTGAAAGTTAGAATTTATAAAACAGTTATATTACCGGTTGTTCTGTATGATTGTGAAACTTGGAATCTCACTTTGAGAGATTAACAGAGATTAAGGGTGTTTGAGAATAAGTTGCTTAGGAAAATATTTGGGGCTAAGAGGGATGAAGTTACAGGAGAATGGAGAAAGTTACACAACGGAGAGCTGCACGCATTGTATTCTTCACCTGACATAATTAGGAACATAAAATCCAGACGTTAGAGATGGGCAGAACATGTAGCACGTATGGGCGAATTCAGAAATGCATATAGAGTGTTAGTTGGGAGGCCGGAGGGAAAAGGACTTTTGAGGAGGACGAAACGTAGGTGGGAAGATAATATTAAAATCGATTTGAGGGAGGTGGGATATGATGGTAGAGACTGGATTAATCTTGCTCAGGATAGGGACCAATGGCGGGCTTATGTGAGGGCGGCAATGAACCTCCGGGTTCCTTAAAAGCCAGTAAGTAAGTAAGTACATATCCCCTTAAATGATTGACCCCAGAAATTACGATAGCTCTCAATATCTTAATTTAATCAAATTCTTTTTTTCGTGTTACGTGCATCTCACAAATCACTCTAAGAAAACTTAATACATAATCACGACTGGAGAGTAAGGACTACATTTTCACAATCACACAATCAATATACTCTATTTGAATCAATATTGCCATTATTATTTTTTCAACAAACACTCAAAAGTACTTAGAGATCACATACGTCGAGCAGGTAGACCCCATTAGTTTCTCCTAACCAATGAAGTGAAGTATTTACATAATAAATAATTGCTTTTAACAATAAAATGGTTTACATACGATTAACTTTTCCTATTTCTCCTTTTGTTCCTAAAAAAAACCCTTCCCTTTGCGATTTGTTTATATATGTACATGTATATTAAATAACTTAGTAATTAGCTCTATTACATAGCCAGAAATTTAGTAACGCAAGTTATTGTAATAATTGCTGCCTTTATTCACTGCATTTGCATGTACCATACATCCCTGTTGTTTACGTTACAGTGGATGCGCTATGCGCCCGTGATCAAGGTCGAGCTCTTCTACCGTGATTGGGAGCAAATATCGTCTCATCCCTGGCGTACGTCAAGCAGGCGCCGGATTTCAACATGTGGTGCGCGACTCACCCGTTGTCCGGCGTTAATGTAAATCCTAACAAACCTGTGTTCTTGATGCTTGGAGTGACGAAAGTGCAATTGGAAGTGCGGGATGTTCGACGAGGACATGTGGGAGTTACAGTCTGAACTTAAACCCGTGCATACAGAAGAATTTCCCACGGAAATAATACCTGCCCCATTAGACAACTGAGAAAAATTGCAAGATACAGTATTGGTTCCCATCCTATTTAAGTTATGCAAGTTTAGATCTGGTCTATTACGCCCTGGTCTTCGAAGTCGACATTTATTATTCACACGTATTAATCTGAAATGTTTACTTGTTTTATTGCAATTATTATTACAATTGAATACATTATTACAAAAACAGCCCTAGTCATTTTTAATGAAACTGAGTTCAGGTCACAGTTGCTACTATTTCAAATGTTTATAGACTCCAAAAATGACACATGTCAGGTGCAATAACCACAAGGATAAACACAGTTGTACGGAAATAACTGACATGTGTTGTTCTATTTATTTTTATTGTACTCCTGAAAAATAGCAATTTTGGCAAGAGTTGTTTTTGTAATAATGTCTTCAATTATTATTATTATTATTATTATTATTATTATTATTATTATTCCCTTTTGCAGTTTTGGATGATTTGCCCATTTTGCGACCACATAAATTGGTCCTACCATCTGCGGTAAGGTCTTCCTAAATCCCTCCATTTCAATTGATAATTTTGAATGTCATACGTAATTTCTTCAACTCTCCATTGATTGCGCAGACATCAGCTTTTTAAGCCTTGGTTTTTCTGAACCGACGTATGCAAGATGCGAAGTGCGAAGCGAAAAATCCGAACTACACGTGAGATAGTGAGTGGTTTGCATAGCTGCGAGATGGGCAGTAGCTCAGTCGGCTGAGGCGCTTGTCTGCTGATCCGGAGTTGCCCTCTGAAGCGGGTTCGATTCCCGCGTGGGCTGATTACCTCGTTGGGTTCTTTCCGAGGTTCTTACCAACAGTAAGGCGAATGTCTGGTAAACTATGGCGAATTCTCGGCTTCATTTCCCCTGATACCATCTCGTTATCAGCAATCCCATCGACGCTAAATAACCGAGTTAAATAACCAACTAAAAAAATATAATTACAACGACGATTCACCAGCAGCGAAAACACTACCATAAAACGCCATTATACTTTCTACGTATACTTATTTTTAGTTTATATATGTTTTTAATTGGTTATTTTACGAAGTTTTATCAACTGCTAAGGTTATCTAGTGTCTGGTTATAATGCCAGCGAAATGCGTCCAGGGTCTAGCGCCGAAAGTTACCCAGCATTTGCTCTTAATAAGTTGAGAGAAAACCCCGAAAAAAACTCAACCAGGTAACTTGTCCCAACCAGGAGTTGAACCCGGGCCCGCTCGTTTCACGGTCATACATGCTAATCGTTACGCTATAGCGGTGGGCTGCTTGTGTATGGTGAATGGTTTACAATTGAATGCACGTTTTATATAGTATAGGAAAGCGAAATACCAGGAAATTCGGAAAGTAATGGCAACAATATTGTTGGATTTATTTATGTAATTTAACGTTACGTACCTACGTATTTCAAATATAATTCCTTGCCATGTCATCAACACGTTGTCAAATCCTTGGAAGACAGCGCACTGTATGTCTCATCTTTTCTGGACACCTCTCTAACAGAGCGGTCTGAATTCTTCGGGATACCAACTCATGCTTGAGAGCGAATGCCTCGCAAAGGTGCCTTGATTTTCGAGGATGTCATAATAACAAGATCACATATGCGGTGTTCGAGTATTTCCCAACTCCACCTTCTTAACAGATTGGTCACGGTGGCGACTACATTACAGCGAGCATTATCATCTAACACAATAGGCTCTCCTCAAAGGCCTGTGGTCGGTTGCGACACAATGCTGGACGCAAATAATGTTCCAAGTAATTAGAGTAGTAAGCTGCATTTACTCGTGTAAGAGGAGGTACTGTATGCACAAGGATTGTGCCTTCATAACCATAACACACAATCGTTATTCTCAAAAGATCCTGCGTTGCGTGAGATCTTCGTGGGAGCGCTAATTCTGGGTGTTGCAATTCACTTGATCATCATTTTAGCTCAGGTTAATATAGACTAATGCAGGAGTCGTCACCTCAGTGCACTATGGTGCAGGCACAGTTTGCTCGCTAGCTCAGTTCTATCCCTTAGACAACAACTGTGCAGCAAGAGTTGGAGGGAAGGATTGGAATGGCAGTGGCGTCCGTTCACTTGTTCAACCCTTTCAATCAGTCTCTAATAATTATAATGAAAATAAAGGCGGAAGAACCATGTATATAATTTATTTTAAGAGGAAGTTTGTATTAAGTAAATCACTTTTCAGTTTAAGACAAACAAGTTGTATTATTCCGTTATGTATTGTAACGGTTTTGAAAGTGAATAGTTCTTCTTTCATATTAAAATAGGCCTAATTGAGAAATTACAGACCTATAATGCATTTTCACTGTTACAAAATATTAAACAAATCGAATCCATTAGTAATATTTAAATCATGTCATCCTATTCCTTTGTTCAAGTGTCGTCAATAAAATAAAATGTATTATTCATTTTTTATCTGTCACTAAATATCACAACACCAATTATTTGTTTTTATGTATAACATATGAAACATATTCTCGTTTCTGTTACAAGACTGAAGTAGGCCTAAATTATTTTATTACAATGTAAATAACAAAATGGTAAAAATTATTTTCGCTGATCATTAGCATTGGTTTTCCTGTACTTGTGAATTCGTTTTTCCCTCACTAACTGGGCAATGTTAGGTGCCAATGCTCGTGTAGAACACAATCGAAGAAGACATTGTAAATTATGGTCAGAAAGTTGGCTTCTGTGATGGCTTGGCTCGACACACTGCACTGCATAGTAGGCCTACTACCTCCTCAGCCAAAGTCTCGGCGCTTCGAACTAGTATGCAGGCCAGTTGACGATGGTTGGGCTAATGTAACAAATTATAGCACTGTGACAATACAACGAAGAAAGACCTCACCTTCATATTCGTATAGTTCCAAAGGGAGTTTTCTATCTGCATGAGCTACCACATCTGTATTGCAATTAGACAATACGGAATCCAGAGAGCATATACATTCGGCAATTTCAGATTCTTTACTAAAATTGTACGAAAAGACGAAGTCGAGAATTCCAAACGTGTCCAGCGTCTATAGTTTTCCAATAAAGACCTTACAGCTTCAACGTGGATATCGCGTCTGCCAGTCAAGGTATGCGTCCAGTTCTCTTCCTCTACCATTTCTTAATACAATTAATAATAATAATAATAATAATAATAATAATAATAATAATAATAATACTGAAACAAAGATACAAATTGGTTTTTTACACAAAAAATCTCTCTAGCACTCCCAGAAAGGGTACATGCTCGTGCTCAAGAAGCATTCCAGAAAATGTATTTACTTAATGTCGAGATATTTCATACAATGTTACTTTTCTTTTACAACATAAATATTTTATTAATCAACATAATAAAAATTAAGAAAAAACGAAAAAGGAAAACACAGATATTACAATAATTGAAACTTTATATTTTCTCACTAACCAATAATGTTTATGTTGTTTTTAGTCAACTGTTCAACACCAATAAGACATCACTCATGAGGCAACTAGTCAGGAGATAATGGGGTAGGGTGGCCAGTTTCTTTCACCCTCCAATGCATACATCATGTATTAGCTACATATTCCACTAATCAGACTTCAGATGCATACAAACAAATTGTTCTTCCTCTGACACATATCGTCAAGTGAGATGTACTGCCTGATAATAGATATACAATAATTATTAATTTTTTGTTGCTACCCCAATTCTCTGTTATGATTATTATTTGTTTATGTGTCTCAGTGGGAGAGCATCCAGTGACTAGAGCTGGAGGTCTTGGGTTCGATCCCCGACGCCGGAGCGAATTTTTCTCCGTCATTTAACAAATAATTTTTAAGCAATATTAGAGAACAATTCGCTCCGGCGCCGGGGATCGAACCCAGGTATTGGTTCTACGTACCAAGCGCTCTCACCATTGAGCTACCCGGGTTCGATCCCCGGTGCCGGAGCGAATTTTTCTTCTCCAATATAATTGTTACCATAACAGATGTATTCTGTAGGACCAAAAAATAATAATCTTTACGTAAACAATTTTTAATTTATTTAAAAAAGAGGACTAGAAAATTGAATTTTTGGAAATCTAGATCTTATTTTGTTATAAAGCTTTGGACCGAAGTTGCTACAGTGATTATAAGCTACGGTTGTGGTACATTTAGTGTCTGTCAGACATAAGTTGTCTGATCTTTAAGTTTTATATTTATGTGAATACAAATTAAACTTATTTCGGTTTTTGTGTTCGAAATTTAATAAGAGATTGTTATAAATTTGATGGATATCAAGTACTCTAAATTCAGAAAATAACAGTTCCGAGGGATAATCAAGAGGCTTATTAAGATATAAATATATATTTTTTCCACACAGGAGTGATTTTGTTTTTGCCACATCTGATAGATGTTATTGGATGTAAATGTAATTATTATAAACGAAGAACACAATCACGATAATGCAAGAACTGTATCAATTTTTATAGTAGTAGTAGTAATAATAATAATAATAATAATAATAATAATAATAATAATAATAATCATAATAATAATCTCTAATAATAATTAGTGTATCAATCTTTGCGTCTGTAACAGTTGTGCACCATGATTATTCGTTTTATTATATTTTCTGTGACGTTATCTCTGTACTAACATTATTATTAATGTACTGCTATATCAATAATATTTTGTAAAACGTTTCTACATTGCCGCAGTATATAGGCGGAACACTATGTATGGACCTAACATATTATATAATATGTGGTAAATCAAATATTGAATAATTATTCATTAGCAATAATAACTGTATATCGAAGTTTTTCATACTATTTTATTTATAACTTCAAGTTCCTGTTTTGGTACGTTCCATTGGCTGTTCCATTAAACGTTTGTCATAAACGCAGAAAATAAAGCCTTATTTTTACCGTGTGAGCAAAACATATGTGTATCTTATCTGTCGCCTTCCATACAAGATAAGACATGTCGGTGAGATGACCTTGTACTGTGCTTCTATTTATTACGAGCGTATCACGACCATCGTATCTCACTCGAGAGTGCGACACTCGACCGAGTTCAAGTGAGCGATTTAACTCCAATGCAGCACTCTGGGAGGTACTAAAAGCACAACCCTATCCTATAATACCTTACCGTATTTTAATATAGCTTGTACTAATGTGAGGTAAATCAGTCGTAAAGTATGGACAGTCAAGTAACTTCGTAGGTTAACAAAATAGTGTAATTTTTCTTACTACATGTACAGGCTAATGCAATGAGAAAGACCATGTTTACCCCAACGTAAGTGTTGGTCGATTATTATTCCAAGATGGAAATTCACTTAGAATAGGACAATTACAATTATTAGAAGAACAATTGAATAGAAGCCCAGAACAAGTTGTAAGCCTCATTTCTCATAACTTGACTTTTTCGTGAATAATGGTTGTTAATGATGTGCTACGTGTAATGCTTGTACTCGTATTAAAATCAGCACACATGTCTGATTGTCAACCTGGCTCTAAAAAATTTAAAGTATGTACAGTACAATGTGGTTTTTCCCATTCTTTAAGAATTTCGTATTTGCTGATTACAACCTTCTTCTGGGCGGCTACTCAATTATTGTTCAAGTATACATTTTTAAATACAAGAGCGAATCAGATTTGATACCAATAAATATTAACGAAAATAGTACAACCGTAGTTTTAGTAAGATTTAAGACAAGCAGTTTGGAATCAAACCATTTGAAGAGCACAGGAAAAGAACGTGCTTTGTCCACTTTTTTTTTCATTCAAAAATGAGTTATGCATGCTATGTGATGCAGGATTCCACGTAGTTTAAAGCTATTAATCGACCAATGTGATAATGTGAATAGTCCAGGTGCTACAGAGGATTTTAGATTTGGCGTACAAGGAAACAACGTGCTAAATCCTCTCACAAGGAAATAATGTGCTCTGTTCACTGTTTGTATGTTTTAATTTTTAGTTTCCTCCTGGATTGGCATGCATGTTATAGCAAGAAGAAGGGAAATGGAGTAAAAATAATACTCTATTTTTGTGCATTATTGTTATAATGGGAAAATTTGTTCTTGCTGCATAAACTTTATGAACAAGCATAAATCCAAATACAAGGTATTTGATAAATCCTTTTAGTTTGAGAAATTCAGTTTAGCAGTATAGATATTGTAAATTTATCACTATAGTTTTCATATTTACTTACTTACAAATTACTTTTAAGGAACCCCCAGGTTCATTGCCGTCCTCAAATAAGCCCGCCATCGGCCCCTATCCTCAGCAAGATTAATCCAGTCTCTATCATCATCTCCCACCTCCCTCAAATCCATTTTAATATTATCCTACCATCTACGTCTCGGCCTCCCCAAAGGTCTTTTTCCCTCCGACCTCCCAACTAAAACTTATATGCATTTCTGGATTCGCCCATCCGTGCTACATGCCCTACCCATCTCAAACGTCTGGATTTCATGTTCCTAATTATGTCAGGTGGCGCGACATTGAACATGGCACAACATAATAGTAACAGTTGAGCAATTAAAATTGATTTATTAAAGAAGGCCATGATAGCACATTCGGAAAAGTTGCTCATCCGAGAAACGTGGACGGATTTGCCGAGAGCAGATGCGTGTGATACGATGTAGTGAACGTGGTTACATAACAATTACAGCAAAGATTTTCTTTTTCCGATCAGTGCGATTCGTCCGACGAGTGCGATACGATGTAGTGAACGCTTACCTTAAGAGTACATTTTTAACAATCAGACACCTTTCACAGTTTGGACAAGAAACCTAAAAAAAAAGGCCTATTTCACCTATGCCCATAACCTAAAATGAACTTCTTAAAAACCTAAAAATCCCAAAGCAAGAGAAATGTTTAGGAAGAATGGAAATTACTTTTAAAAGTGGCTTCTACTCAAAATCTTTATTGGTTTTCGAGTTACGGCGAGTTAAAGAAATGCGTTTTTTTTTTCCCTGGCGAACTTCCGTATGTAGAATGACAACTTAATCTGTTAGAACTGAGGATTCTCACAGAAAGCATCGCTCTGATTTCAAATTTGTTTTAAAAATATTTTCATTGCTTAAGATTTTCGAGTAAATCGTGAGTTCTGAAATGTAATTAAACTCTTTCTAGTAGTTAAATAACATCTACGCTGATTAAACACTAGCATGACATACTTTGAAATTGAGAAAAACGAAAAAATGTCATAGTAGTCTTTAAATTTATTATGGATATTACTGTCACTATTATTATTATTATTATTATTATTATTATTATTATTATTATTATTATTATTATTATTATTATTATTATTATATCTATCTAGACTTTATAGAGGCTTCACTTCCTAAGGCGTAAGCAGAGAGAAGCACGCCGGAAATAACAGCGACGCAATTATAGTTCGAGATTTTACGTTGTTGGAACGTTTCTTGAATTGTTCTTTCACGGCCTTCGGATTTTCTTAGCATATTAAAATTAAATTCATCTTCCGAACTTAATTCGTCATAAAATATATTACTATCACCTTTCAAATCAATCTCGATCGACTATTCTTTAATTTTAACCTCCCCAGTCTCGAAAAATTTTAACCCCAACCTCAGATTAAGCATTTGAGCATGTGTCATCAGTTCAGAAATCCCAGTTTCTGCTCTTAATCGAGAACCAATTGAGGGGGTCAGCGCAACAGTGGTCTAAGCCACTATTTAATGTAGAAAATGCAAGTTAAAGTTCTATATATTATATATAAGTAATATTTTTAGGGGAAAAATTACATGTTTCTTAACACGCTATATAATGGTGGATTCCACTTCGTAGGAAGATAGTTGACGTCAAAATCAACAGAAGGTTCAATATTTAATTTTTCGCATTGAGGAGGGTTAGACCACTGTTGCGCTGACCCGCTCAATTGCATTTGTTCCGAACGAGTTCCAAAGCACATTGGAACAGGTAACTGGGAGTTCAGAATCAGTTCAAGTCTATTTGGAAAGCACATTGAGCTACTGTGTATGAGCAGGCAGTTCAGAATCGAATCTGAACCGTACTAGAACAAACTCCTAATGATACGAGCATAATCACTACGATACACAACTAATTTTACTACTAGTACTATTTGAACTTCCTAAGAAAAGTTAGAATATAGAAGATGCTTTCAAGCGTCAGAAAGTTAACGATAACAAAACTTCGTATAGTGCTATTTCATTTGTAAGCGTTGAAAAATTGCAGGCAACAAGTGATAAGAGACGAACTGAACTGCTAACAATACCATCTTCGACTTATGAAGTTTTTGTAAGGTAATGTGTGAGAGACTATTATAAATAAATCTGCCAAATAGAGTTACCACTTTTAAAGACTTGCAAGAATAATTTTTCCTCCTTTTTTTCGTTAAGAAGAAAGTAGATTCAACATTCGAAGCTTCGTGTTCTCTGCGTACCATCAGCAGAGGAATAAAATCAATCTAAACTTTTCCATACGTGAGGTAACGTACCCTATATCTCTGACACGCTGAGACACGACTGCCTGTTTATAGTGCAGAGTTCCTATCACTTTCTCCTGACCGGTTTTCGTTGTTGGTATGTGAGAACTCCCCATGTGTGTGTCTGTGTGTGCGCCATGCAAACACAATCACTAGTAGCAATACTCCGTGCGTGAATGGCATTCCACTTTCTCCCTTCTGTAGAGTACCGCATTACACGGTTGTCTGCAACCCTCAAATCAATCATCAATATCTCATATCCATTCAATATGTCTACGTCTAAAAGGGAATCCTTCAAATCGTCTCCGGCAATAAATACAAGGGCAAGGAATGAGCTTTAGGAGGAGTCACTTGAACTAACTCTGCTGTTCTCATATCGATTGTCAAACGATAAGTTAATAACAATAACAGTAATGATAATAGTAGTAGCAATAATAATTTTTAGAAGGTTATTTTACGACGCTTTATCAACACCTTAGGTTATTTAGCGTCTGAATGAGATGAAGGTGAAATGAGTCCGGGGTCCAGCACCGAAAGTTACCCAGCATTTGCTCATATTGGGATGAGGGAAAACCACGGAAAAAAACCTCAACCAGGTAACTTGCCCCGACAGGGAATCGAACCCGGGCCACCTGATTTCGCGGCCAGACGCGCTGACCGTTACTCCACAGGTGTGGACCAGTAGTAGTAGTAGTAGTAGTAGTAGTAGTAGTAGTAGTAGTAGTAGTAGTAGTAGTAGTAGTAGTAGTAGTAGTAGTAGTAGTAGTAGTAGTAGTAGTAGTAGTAGTAGTAGTAGTAGTAGTAGTAGTAGTAGTAGTAGTAGTAGTAGTAGTAGTAGTAGTAGTAGTAGTAGTAGTAGTAGTAGTAGTAGTAGTAGTAGTAGTAGTAGTAGTAGTAGTAGTAGTAGTAGTAGTAGTAGTAGTAGTAGTAGTAGTAGTAGTAGTAGTAGTAGTAGTAGTAGTAGTAGTAGTAGTAGTAGTAGTAGTAGTAGTAGTAGTAGTAGTAGTAGTAGTAGTAGTAGTAGTAGTAGTAGTAGTAGTAGTAGTAGTAGTAGTAGTAGTAGTAGTAGTAGTAGTAGTAGTAGTAGTAGTAGTAGTAGTAGTAGTAGTAGTAGTAGTAGTAGTAGTAGTAGTAGTAGTAGTAGTAGTAGTAGTAGTAGTAGTAGTAGTAGTAGTAGTAGTAGTAGTAGTAGTAGTAGTAGTAGTAGTAGTAGTAGTAGTAGTAGTAGTAGTAGTAGTAGTAGTAGTAGTAGTAGTAGTAGTAGTAGTAGTAGTAGTAGTAGTAGTAGTAGTAGTAGTAGTAGTAGTAGTAGTAGTAGTAGTAGTAGTAGTAGTAGTAGTAGTAGTAGTAGTAGTAGTAGTAGTAGTAGTAGTAGTAGTAGTAGTAGTAGTAGTAGTAGTAGTAGTAGTAGTAGTAGTAGTAGTAGTAGTAGTAGTAGTAGTAGTAGTAGTAGTAGTAGTAGTAGTAGTAGTAGTAGTAGTAGTAGTAGTAGTAGTAGTAGTAGTAGTAGTAGTAGTAGTAGTAGTAGTAGTAGTAGTAGTAGTAGTAGTAGTAGTAGTAGTAGTAGTAGTAGTAGTAGTAGTAGTAGTAGTAGTAGTAGTAGTAGTAGTAGTAGTAGTAGTAGTAGTAGTAGTAGTAGTAGTAGTAGTAGTAGTAGTAGTAGTAGTAGTAGTAGTAGTAGTAGTAGTAGTAGTAGTAGTAGTAGTAGTAGTAGTAGTAGTAGTAGTAGTAGTAGTAGTAGTAGTAGTAGTAGTAGTAGTAGTAGTAGTAGTAGTAGTAGTAGTAGTAGTAGTAGTAGTAGTAGTAGTAGTAGTAGTAGTAGTAGTAGTAGTAGTAGTAGTAGTAGTAGTAGTAGTAGTAGTAGTAGTAGTAGTAGTAGTAGTAGTAGTAGTAGTAGTAGTAGTAGTAGTAGTAGTAGTAGTAGTAGTAGTAGTAGTAGTAGTAGTAGTAGTAGTAGTAGTAGTAGTAGTAGTAGTAGTAGTAGTAGTAGTAGTAGTAGTAGTAGTAGTAGTAGTAGTAGTAGTAGTAGTAGTAGTAGTAGTAGTAGTAGTAGTAGTAGTAGTAGTAGTAGTAGTAGTAGTAGTAGTAGTAGTAGTAGTAGTAGTAGTAGTAGTAGTAGTAGTAGTAGTAGTAGTAGTAGTAGTAGTAGTAGTAGTAGTAGTAGTAGTAGTAGTAGTAGTAGTAGTAGTAGTAGTAGTAGTAGTAGTAGTAGTAGTAGTAGTAGTAGTAGTAGTAGTAGTAGTAGTAGTAGTAGTAGTAGTAGTAGTAGTAGTAGTAGTAGTAGTAGTAGTAGTAGTAGTAGTAGTAGTAGTAGTAGTAGTAGTAGTAGTAGTAGTAGTAGTAGTAGTAGTAGTAGTAGTAGTAGTAGTAGTAGTAGTAGTAGTAGTAGTAGTAGTAGTAGTAGTAGTAGTAGTAGTAGTAGTAGTAGTAGTAGTAGTAGTAGTAGTAGTAGTAGTAGTAGTAGTAGTAGTAGTAGTAGTAGTAGTAGTAGTAGTAGTAGTAGTAGTAGTAGTAGTAGTAGTAGTAGTAGTAGTAGTAGTAGTAGTAGTAGTAGTAGTAGTAGTAGTAGTAGTAGTAGTAGTAGTAGTAGTAGTAGTAGTAGTAGTAGTAGTAGTAGTAGTAGTAGTAGTAGTAGTAGTAGTAGTAGTAGTAGTAGTAGTAGTAGTAGTAGTAGTAGTAGTAGTAGTAGTAGTAGTAGTAGTAGTAGTAGTAGTAGTAGTAGTAGTAGTAGTAGTAGTAGTAGTAGTAGTAGTAGTAGTAGTAGTAGTAGTAGTAGTAGTAGTAGTAGTAGTAGTAGTAGTAGTAGTAGTAGTAGTAGTAGTAGTAGTAGTAGTAGTAGTAGTAGTAGTAGTAGTAGTAGTAGTAGTAGTAGTAGTAGTAGTAGTAGTAGTAGTAGTAGTAGTAGTAGTAGTAGTAGTAGTAGTAGTAGTAGTAGTAGTAGTAGTAGTAGTAGTAGTAGTAGTAGTAGTAGTAGTAGTAGTAGTAGTAGTAGTAGTAGTAGTAGTAGTAGTAGTAGTAGTAGTAGTAGTAGTAGTAGTAGTAGTAGTAGTAGTAGTAGTAGTAGTAGTAGTAGTAGTAGTAGTAGTAGTAGTAGTAGTAGTAGTAGTAGTAGTAGTAGTAGTAGTAGTAGTAGTAGTAGTAGTAGTAGTAGTAGTAGTAGTAGTAGTAGTAGTAGTAGTAGTAGTAGTAGTAGTAGTAGTAGTAGTAGTAGTAGTAGTAGTAGTAGTAGTAGTAGTAGTAGTAGTAGTAGTAGTAGTAGTAGTAGTAGTAGTAGTAGTAGTAGTAGTAGTAGTAGTAGTAGTAGTAGTAGTAGTAGTAGTAGTAGTAGTAGTAGTAGTAGTAGTAGTAGTAGTAGTAGTAGTAGTAGTAGTAGTAGTAGTAGTAGTAGTAGTAGTAGTAGTAGTAGTAGTAGTAGTAGTAGTAGTAGTAGTAGTAGTAGTAGTAGTAGTAGTAGTAGTAGTAGTAGTAGTAGTAGTAGTAGTAGTAGTAGTAGTAGTAGTAGTAGTAGTAGTAGTAGTAGTAGTAGTAGTAGTAGTAGTAGTAGTAGTAGTAGTAGTAGTAGTAGTAGTAGTAGTAGTAGTAGTAGTAGTAGTAGTAGTAGTAGTAGTAGTAGTAGTAGTAGTAGTAGTAGTAGTAGTAGTAGTAGTAGTAGTAGTAGTAGTAGTAGTAGTAGTAGTAGTAGTAGTAGTAGTAGTAGTAGTAGTAGTAGTAGTAGTAGTAGTAGTAGTAGTAGTAGTAGTAGTAGTAGTAGTAGTAGTAGTAGTAGTAGTAGTAGTAGTAGTAGTAGTAGTAGTAGTAGTAGTAGTAGTAGTAGTAGTAGTAGTAGTAGTAGTAGTAGTAGTAGTAGTAGTAGTAGTAGTAGTAGTAGTAGTAGTAGTAGTAGTAGTAGTAGTAGTAGTAGTAGTAGTAGTAGTAGTAGTAGTAGTAGTAGTAGTAGTAGTAGTAGTAGTAGTAGTAGTAGTAGTAGTAGTAGTAGTAGTAGTAGTAGTAGTAGTAGTAGTAGTAGTAGTAGTAGTAGTAGTAGTAGTAGTAGTAGTAGTAGTAGTAGTAGTAGTAGTAGTAGTAGTAGTAGTAGTAGTAGTAGTAGTAGTAGTAGTAGTAGTAGTAGTAGTAGTAGTAGTAGTAGTAGTAGTAGTAGTAGTAGTAGTAGTAGTAGTAGTAGTAGTAGTAGTAGTAGTAGTAGTAGTAGTAGTAGTAGTAGTAGTAGTAGTAGTAGTAGTAGTAGTAGTAGTAGTAGTAGTAGTAGTAGTAGTAGTAGTAGTAGTAGTAGTAGTAGTAGTAGTAGTAGTAGTAGTAGTAGTAGTAGTAGTAGTAGTAGTAGTAGTAGTAGTAGTAGTAGTAGTAGTAGTAGTAGTAGTAGTAGTAGTAGTAGTAGTAGTAGTAGTAGTAGTAGTAGTAGTAGTAGTAGTAGTAGTAGTAGTAGTAGTAGTAGTAGTAGTAGTAGTAGTAGTAGTAGTAGTAGTAGTAGTAGTAGTAGTAGTAGTAGTAGTAGTAGTAGTAGTAGTAGTAGTAGTAGTAGTAGTAGTAGTAGTAGTAGTAGTAGTAGTAGTAGTAGTAGTAGTAGTAGTAGTAGTAGTAGTAGTAGTAGTAGTAGTAGTAGTAGTAGTAGTAGTAGTAGTAGTAGTAGTAGTAGTAGTAGTAGTAGTAGTAGTAGTAGTAGTAGTAGTAGTAGTAGTAGTAGTAGTAGTAGTAGTAGTAGTAGTAGTAGTAGTAGTAGTAGTAGTAGTAGTAGTAGTAGTAGTAGTAGTAGTAGTAGTAGTAGTAGTAGTAGTAGTAGTAGTAGTAGTAGTAGTAGTAGTAGTAGTAGTAGTAGTAGTAGTAGTAGTAGTAGTAGTAGTAGTAGTAGTAGTAGTAGTAGTAGTAGTAGTAGTAGTAGTAGTAGTAGTAGTAGTAGTAGTAGTAGTAGTAGTAGTAGTAGTAGTAGTAGTAGTAGTAGTAGTAGTAGTAGTAGTAGTAGTAGTAGTAGTAGTAGTAGTAGTAGTAGTAGTAGTAGTAGTAGTAGTAGTAGTAGTAGTAGTAGTAGTAGTAGTAGTAGTAGTAGTAGTAGTAGTAGTAGTAGTAGTAGTAGTAGTAGTAGTAGTAGTAGTAGTAGTAGTAGTAGTAGTAGTAGTAGTAGTAGTAGTAGTAGTAGTAGTAGTAGTAGTAGTAGTAGTAGTAGTAGTAGTAGTAGTAGTAGTAGTAGTAGTAGTAGTAGTAGTAGTAGTAGTAGTAGTAGTAGTAGTAGTAGTAGTAGTAGTAGTAGTAGTAGTAGTAGTAGTAGTAGTAGTAGTAGTAGTAGTAGTAGTAGTAGTAGTAGTAGTAGTAGTAGTAGTAGTAGTAGTAGTAGTAGTAGTAGTAGTAGTAGTAGTAGTAGTAGTAGTAGTAGTAGTAGTAGTAGTAGTAGTAGTAGTAGTAGTAGTAGTAGTAGTAGTAGTAGTAGTAGTAGTAGTAGTAGTAGTAGTAGTAGTAGTAGTAGTAGTAGTAGTAGTAGTAGTAGTAGTAGTAGTAGTAGTAGTAGTAGTAGTAGTAGTAGTAGTAGTAGTAGTAGTAGTAGTAGTAGTAGTAGTAGTAGTAGTAGTAGTAGTAGTAGTAGTAGTAGTAGTAGTAGTAGTAGTAGTAGTAGTAGTAGTAGTAGTAGTAGTAGTAGTAGTAGTAGTAGTAGTAGTAGTAGTAGTAGTAGTAGTAGTAGTAGTAGTAGTAGTAGTAGTAGTAGTAGTAGTAGTAGTAGTAGTAGTAGTAGTAGTAGTAGTAGTAGTAGTAGTAGTAGTAGTAGTAGTAGTAGTAGTAGTAGTAGTAGTAGTAGTAGTAGTAGTAGTAGTAGTAGTAGTAGTAGTAGTAGTAGTAGTAGTAGTAGTAGTAGTAGTAGTAGTAGTAGTAGTAGTAGTAGTAGTAGTAGTAGTAGTAGTAGTAGTAGTAGTAGTAGTAGTAGTAGTAGTAGTAGTAGTAGTAGTAGTAGTAGTAGTAGTAGTAGTAGTAGTAGTAGTAGTAGTAGTAGTAGTAGTAGTAGTAGTAGTAGTAGTAGTAGTAGTAGTAGTAGTAGTAGTAGTAGTAGTAGTAGTAGTAGTAGTAGTAGTAGTAGTAGTAGTAGTAGTAGTAGTAGTAGTAGTAGTAGTAGTAGTAGTAGTAGTAGTAGTAGTAGTAGTAGTAGTAGTAGTAGTAGTAGTAGTAGTAGTAGTAGTAGTAGTAGTAGTAGTAGTAGTAGTAGTAGTAGTAGTAGTAGTAGTAGTAGTAGTAGTAGTAGTAGTAGTAGTAGTAGTAGTAGTAGTAGTAGTAGTAGTAGTAGTAGTAGTAGTAGTAGTAGTAGTAGTAGTAGTAGTAGTAGTAGTAGTAGTAGTAGTAGTAGTAGTAGTAGTAGTAGTAGTAGTAGTAGTAGTAGTAGTAGTAGTAGTAGTAGTAGTAGTAGTAGTAGTAGTAGTAGTAGTAGTAGTAGTAGTAGTAGTAGTAGTAGTAGTAGTAGTAGTAGTAGTAGTAGTAGTAGTAGTAGTAGTAGTAGTAGTAGTAGTAGTAGTAGTAGTAGTAGTAGTAGTAGTAGTAGTAGTAGTAGTAGTAGTAGTAGTAGTAGTAGTAGTAGTAGTAGTAGTAGTAGTAGTAGTAGTAGTAGTAGTAGTAGTAGTAGTAGTAGTAGTAGTAGTAGTAGTAGTAGTAGTAGTAGTAGTAGTAGTAGTAGTAGTAGTAGTAGTAGTAGTAGTAGTAGTAGTAGTAGTAGTAGTAGTAGTAGTAGTAGTAGTAGTAGTAGTAGTAGTAGTAGTAGTATTTATTTCAAATAAGCTTTTTTACTCAGCTTCCTCCAAGTGGAGGCTGCTTACAAGACAAAGCTTATCATAAAATGGTTTTTTTGTACAAATGATAGGTAAACAATTATAATTATTATAATGGGGATAAAATAAAATACTGGCTAAGGAAAAGAAAAAGAAGTAATACAATCATTGAAAACGATTAACAGTAATAATAATAATAATAATAATAATAATAATAATAATAATAATAATAATAATAATAATACAGACGTTTGTACAGACTCTTCTTATGCCACAGTTCGATTATTGTGACGCTTTATTCAGTGATCTCAGGGTGGATTTATCTCATACACTGTAACGTGTTCATAATGTGTGTTCGTTTCATTTGCAATGTCCGCTACTACGATCACATTTCGCCTTCTTTCGATAAATTATTGTGGCTCATGTTAAATGAGATGAGAAAGTTACATTCCCTTTCTCTCTTATACCGAATTTTGCATATCTCTGCTCGCTCTTACTTATTTGTCCGATCCCACAGTCTTTCTCGCTATCATAACTTAAATACTCGGTCACAATATAACACGCTAGAAATGCCACTCCACACATCATCTCTTTATTCTTCGTCTTTCACTGCTGCTACTTCTCGTCACTGGAATTCTCTGCCGCCTGAAGTCAAGGACTGCCGAACTCTAATTTCTTTTAAATGTAAATTAGAAAAATATATTATGATGAGTTGCCAGACCTAACGCGTTGCAAATATTTAATGCAATGTATTCCACTATATATATTTTATTTTTTTGTTTCTTATTTTTATTGTGTAATCATGTAAATCGTGTTTATTTATCACTTAATACCAATATGTATTCCATTATGTTGTCTTTTTATTATTAGTCTATTATTTTTTTATTGTGTACAAAATATTTATTTGTCGGTTTCTGTTTTAATTATGTGAATCCTCTTTACTTGTAATGTAATACTTAATATGTATTCCAATGTGCTTATGTTTGTTTTTACTGTGTACATTTTTTAATTAATTATCGGCTTCAGTTTTCGTATGATTCGTATTTGATTCTAACAACATCAATATGTATTCCGCTATGTTTATTTTTATTTTATGAGGTAAATTTTATGTAACTATCTCTTTTGATCTCATTATGTACCTAAATCGTAACAGTATGTTATTACTTAAATCCGATCCAGTTATATGTTCAACTGTGTAAGCAAATTTTAATCCTCGTTGAGTGTAAGAGAAAGCCTTACGGCCTTAACTCTGTCAGGTTAAATAAAATTATTATTATTATTATTATTATTATTATTATTATTATTATTATTATTACACACATAAAGCAATGTTAATATCCACCTCAATATGGCTTTCTCCTTGTGATTTCTATCCCATATCGCCAGAATTGAAACCAGGATCTTCAGTGTGAAAGGTAGACACATTATCACTGCAGGTGCTGTAGACAATCATAAATTGTATGAATTCTGAGATGCGTGCAACTTTTCTGGATAAAATTCGATCCAAGTGTGACTACTGTGCATATCTTCCCAAGAGTAATTTCGGCAACAGTTGTAATAATTCCCCGTTCTTTCAGAGATTCTCAAATATCTGGATATCAGCTATTTCTTCGGAGATACCCTAGGGTTCGACAAATATCTGATTCAACAATCCAGAAGTAGTGAAAAAAAAGTTAGATAAACCGGCTAAATAATAAAGAAGGTACATAAATAGCTTTCTAACTGAAGAAAACCCTGTTCACTAGACCTCGCATTTTAGGTTAAATGTCTGTTTTCTTCTGTAGGGATAAACTAAAACTAGCTAAATATCTTCATATTTTATATGAAATATGAATCTTTGAAAGCGGTTTTATGGTGCCTAAAAATGCCTATTTTATCCATTGAGACCTATATTTAAGGTTTCTGAGCCTAAAACCGTCTATTTCTATTTTGTAGGTATATATTTTTAAATTTTCGTGAAGCAGTTAAAGACAAAGTTTTGAATGTTATGGAGTGGGTTTGATTAAAATATCATGTAATAGATCTAGGAAGGAAGAAATTCCTGGAAGGTATATGGTTTTGTTGAGCCCTTGAGCAGACAGTTAGCAATGTGATGAATCGGGAGGATGTAGTTCTCCCTAAAGAAATGAGCATGGCAAATATTGTTAGATTTAAATATGTATCCATTGCTTCGGTATTATTGGAAAGAATTTTTTTCGCTTACAAAATGGTTCTAAGAAAAGGCAAAGTTTCACATATAAAATTAGAGAAAAACGTGCAATGCCAAATATGAATAATGTGTTAATTGTTAATTCATTGGAAAATTAATTAATTTAATTATAATATGAGCACTTATATTTGAGCAGTCTTAGAGCATTTCCATTCGTAATATCTTTCTACTATTTTTGTCACTGTGTATCTTAATGCATAATACTCACTAATTAATTGTATTTTTATAGTTATTGTAATTTGTGTGAATAGAAATTACACTTTAGTTGACTAAAATAGTATTTTTAGCTGCTTCAAATTGTATTTTTAAGGGCCTAAATGTATGTTCAGTATCTATTTTGATACATTTAGGGCCTATTTTAGATGCCTAAAAGTTAAAACTAACTTAAGTGCCTAAAAATCCGAGATTATAAATTTTATTTTTATACACTCATTCCTAAAAGTAGGCCTTACAGTAGATCTTTTAACACTAGGCAAGATGTTGAAAATCGACTAGCCTATTATACGGTAGGGTAGCTTGCGAAAAGCGCTTTTAACATTAATTTGAAAAATATTTTTAACATTGACTTTCAACTGTTGTGCGATTGTCAATTGTTTCGCGCCAGATGTCACAAAGTAGCAATCGCAACGATCAATAAAGCATTTCAAACACTGTCTATTTACCTACTTTTTCTTTATGGTTGTTGAATTGAATTTATTGTATAATAATCATATTTTTATTTTATTGATTATCACTTTTTATTTTTAATGAAATCAGTGATATTAACCTCTCAGTGAATCATTTTGGAGTCATTAAACTTATAACAATAGCGTCTGCATTACTTTATTCACACGTTAAGTGGCATTTGAAATTAGTGCCAGATCTCAAGTGAAATTCTGTGCTTTCCATATTGTTCCTTTGTATACATTTATTTAAATTTAAGGTGTCATACATACAATAATGTACATCTTTTTATTTAATACCGTGAGATGCCCGCCGAGTTAGCTCTGTGGTAGCCCGTCTGTCTCCAGACTAGCCGGCCCGGTTTCGATTCCCGGCGGTGTCAGAAATTTTCATGTAGAATTTCTACCTCGGGACTAGGAGAGATGATGATGCACAACTTCTAATCACTAAATTATGCACAAATATGCCTGGGTTAAATTCCAAATCTCTCCGCAGTGTATATGAAGAGAAGGCATATGTCACTGTTGATAGTGATTAGTCCGTCGGATAGGGACGTTAAGCCTGGCGGCCCCCTTGGTGCTATGCGACAGGAGTAGGCTACGTGTCGGCACCGGGTTTCCCCTTCTCTCTTGCTCACTTTCATCATCATTCTCACTCATTACTTACACGAACACTTACACGTAGACTCACCCTAGTACACGACATAACTCTTCACAGATACACAACTGCATAATGTGGCCTGCCGAAGTGGTGTGCAAGTTGAAAATGGGTCACAGTCCTGCCATCTATCGCAGTATGCGGAACCCGAATCACGGAAAGTGAAGTGGGTAAGCATTAGACCAGCGGTGACCAAAAGTCGAGCTGCAGTGATTACATGCGACAGACAGCCTATGAAGTAAGGAGACGGAGGAAGCTACTTGGCATCAAAACTACAACCAGTGGTGGTTCCTGTGCCAACATCTTGATCAATCCCAGGGATGAAAATCTCAATCTTTGCTGTATCAGTAATGTCACTACTGTCATCAAGAGCCAGTAAATAATATACGATTTTTCTTGCATCTTTTTTTAACCTTCGTCTTGAATATAATCAGGAATTTTCTAAATTCTTCTCTCGATACTTGGTCGAGCAATTCGTAGTTTTTCAAAATTAAAAACTTCTTATGGACAAGTTATTTAAGCTATTTTAATCATTGCTATTTTGAAAAATTCAGTTCTATTAAAAAACTTTAGAGCACGAGATATTTCAAACCCCATTAGGTGGCCGACTTCCTTACATTTATTTATCTCATCTTTTCTTCCTGGCTATGATTTAAGACATGTCAATTCCTGGCGTTTAACGACAGTTCGTTGGCACATAATATTGAAACAGTTTTTCTACAATATTATTGTTAAAAAATAATTAATAAATAGTTACCCTCATCTAAAGATTAAGGAGATTAAAATTTAGACAAAACCTAATAATTTTATCCTTCTAGGGAGAATATCTAAAAATATCAATATTCATGCACGTACAGAAGGATGATAGAAACACGTACTTAGTGGTCAGTAATAATAATAATAATAATAATAATAATAATAATACATTATTCAGCGTAGCAATTAATGTTTCTATATATTCCTAATTGAACCGTTGAGCAAAGTAAACATATTACATTTTTCCGACAGAACAACAAAAAAGTTCTCCTTATTCTTTGCGAAATCATCTCTTACCGCTTTTAGAGACAGAGTTCGTAGAGCGACATGATACCGCCACTGTTTGCCTTCAGTACGTGAATGAAATACACATCAATGTACAGGAAACTCCTCGTACCCGTTTGAATGTCTGTGATTAGACGATGTAATCACGACACCCGCTTTTGTCACCGCTGACCTATAATGTGGTACTACTTTGAGTTTATGTTCTTATATAGATACGACTTCCCTTATTGATATTGGAACCGTATTTTCTTGTTAACACCATTTTCTCTTATTTCGTCAAGTGGAAATGCGGGTGTACAGTAATGAAGAAAATTTAGAGGTTAGTTTGATTTACGGCGAATGTCACAAAAATGCAACAAATCCAAGAAAAGCATCAATGTGCAAAGATAGCAACTAACGATGGAAACGAAATCGCTGTTCTGGTTTTTGTTGTCTAGAATCTGCAAGTGAGTACACAACAGACTACACGTTGTTCTAATCCCATTAGCGTTTGGAGAATTTTGTACCGGAAAAATTTCATCCATATCAATTGTCATTGCATTAAGAACTGCACGGAAAATGACTCTGAAGCCCGCATTGAATTCTGTCGCTTTGCACTTCAGCAATTGCAAGATAATGCATTCATTAGGAATATAATATACTGTTTACGGACGAAGCTTCGTTCACAAATCACGGTAACGTGAATTTGAATAGCGTGCACTAATGGTCCATGGAAACCACTCTCTCCCCTCTGATTTCGCGAGGTTGATCATCAAAAACAGCGGGATGTCAGTGTGTGGTGATCAAAGCTAATGGGATGTCAAGTGTATGGTGATGCATCATTGAAGACTGTATTGTCGGTCCCTATTTTTTTCAGGGGCCATTAACCGATACGCGATACGCGTCGTTTCTTCGAGAAAATCTAACATTCTCCATGGAGGACGTAGGACTGAAAACTCTTCTAACAATGTTGTCCCAGCATGATGGTTGCCCTGCACAGTTCGCACATGTGAACAGAGCGGTAATTAATTAAAAGTTTCCAGATCGGAGGATAGGACTGGTTGGTGCTGTCAGGTGGCCAGCTCGGCCTCCGACTTGACATCATTCAACATTTTTCTTTTGGGCTCACTGAAAGATAGAATGTCATTAAACTCGTTTCTTTGGGGCGTAGTGAAAGATACAATATTTCAAGAACCTTCAACAACAATAAAGAATATGCAAAAGCGTATTTATGAAAAGTGTGGCGGCAGTATCTGGTGAAATACTGTATTCTGTGGACCGTCTCCATAAGTACTTTAATGAAAACGTTGGTCATTTTGAACATCATATTAAGTGACAAAGTTTCATAATAAAATAATGTTTTTTGCAATGATTATTTTTCAGTGCATTTTCTGTGATGGATGTATTTTACGGAAATGAACTTCTTTTTCTTTTGTATTTTATGTCACTAATATTTAGTTTAGGAAAATGAAACCAATTCTATTATCAATAATTCTATATATACTTTTCATTTCGCTAGAAAAAACTCACACGTTTTATTAAAAAAACATTACACTTTCTATTAAAAGTAATATTTTCTGAATTTGCTCTCCTTTTGTGAGCCCTTGACATGGGTGCATTCATGTGCAAGAGGTTTTCCATAGTTTGTTCGTTTCGAAAATATTTGAGGTCGCAAAGTTAGATGAAGCACCCTATATATTATGTCATATGCATTACATCGCTTTTTTTTAGTAAGCTACTTAAAATACCTTAATTCTGCGAGGGAGACTAAGATCAATAATTGCGACAGTCTATAAAATTCTTAGAAGGAAAAGCAGTTATGAAGCAGGTTTTCTCGGAACAACCTCCTTTATCCATTTCGAATTTCTCTTATATATTGCTATCCCACAACTTACCAACAACCCAGCCATCGGCGTGGCTCAGTCGGTTAAGGCGCTTGTCTGCCAGTCTGAAGTTGCGATCGGGCGCGGATTCGATCCCCGCTTGGACTGATTACCTGGTTGGGTGTTTTTGCGACGTTTTCCCCAACTGAAAGGTGAATGCCAGGTAATCTATGGCGAATCCTCGGCCACATCTCGCCAAATACCATCTCGCTATCACCAATCTCATCGACGCTAAATAACCTCGTAATTGATACAATGTCGTTAAATAACCAACTAAAAAACCAACAATCTCCGTAACTGTTAAGTAATACTAAGATTATTATTATTATTATATTATTATTATTATTATTAATATTAATATTATTATTAATACGTGGGTGCAATATCCGAAGGCAGGATTAGGCACTGCTCCAAGCATAAGAAGAATTTTTCAGCCATTCACACAAAAGGGCGGTTTTATGATCTCTGAAAGTAAGATATCTGTCTTATGGGGTTTTAGGCTTTCACAGTGATTGTTTTCAGGAGAAGGTATCTGGGTATTCCACTGTGTACTGGAAACTATCCTCTTCAAAGTTCAAAAACTGCATACAGTTTACATCTTCAGAATAATATCTAGGCTAGCTCTCAACCTGAAGTGTCACCTGGTCTGTAACGGTGTTTGAATGAAGGTGTCTGGAGTTAACAATTAATATTTATGTTGCAGTCATGTGGAATAATATTATGCTGTGTGTATTATTTGTTGCACAAGCTCTAATATATTTACTCGAGGAGGAGTCTCTCCGAACATACTCTGATCGATTTCATTATGGTTAGTCTTCCCCCAACTATCGGATTAATCCCTTATGTGTTTGACCGCCACATTCATGTAGGGGACGATATCCCGGTAGAAAAGCGGTTCAACCTCTTCTCAGTAATTCTCAATAAATGACGCAGCACGTTTATCAAACAAGTGAATACAGCTGCTATAATTTACAGCGCTGGAGTCGTTAAAAGTATTGACTGAATTAATAATATGAAAATGTTTTACATAACAATGGCTCTGGATTTTTACTCTTATTTACCGACATTGCATCAATTACGAGTTATCTACCGTCACGTCAATAGAATTGAATCGGTCATTGCAGAAAGGGGATAAGTCATAAAATCTTACTTTTGAGATAATCAATAAAAACTGTTTTATTCTTCTAATACTGGAGTAATCATTATAAATATTTTTTCTTATTTTGTTTATGAATAGTGAAGTATAATACATCATGTTAGACATCTGACATCTCAAACACTTTTGTTTAAAGTTCTTTAATCGAACCATGACTTATCCCCTTTCTGCAAGGAATTGTTAAATATAAAAGAAAAAATATATAATTTACAATTTTGGGCTAATGTAATATTTGAAAACAAACTAAATGGTAATAATTACAATGATAACGATGTTTTTGTGTATAATTACTACATTACTGTCACCATTTACATAATTATTTTTGCATTTTAACCATTATTTCTACTACAGAAATGTACCAATATGTGATTTTATATCACAGTTTTAAATCAAAACTCTACTTTCAAACTAATACTTAAAACTGCATATAGGAGAGCACAATAAAAATACACTAAAGTACTACACAAAATCATTTGTTTCAATTTGTTATAGAGTGTATTGTTAGATGTTGGAAGCCACGTCATTTGTAGATTCCTTGTCACAAGGTGGCCAGTTCAGGATCTCTCCGTAAAAGAAAGTGTGTTCCAATGGAATGTATTGCCTCACTTTCGATATGTCTCCAAGTTTTTTTTCGTATTAATGGGAATTTTCCCATTGTATGCTTTTGTGTAGGCATTACTATGCGTCCAGAACCTGGTTTTTTCATACAGAATCTGTGTTTCCTCATTTCACTACTAATGAACAAACTGGCAGTCACACATCCTGAATCATCTTTAGAGTAAGCAAATTCACTGAATTGTGCTGAAGAAAACATATTCTTATCTTTCCCTTTTTTCCTCAGTGTGTCTAATGAGCAGGTGGTTTTCTTGTAATGCTCTGGCCACCAGTATTTAAAATTCAAAATATCATCAGTAGTAACTGATTCTACAGGAAATCTGTTGTTTGTGTTTGCCTGGTGGATCAAGGTATTATATTGGTCTGGTACATATATCCTTGTCTGTCTTAGTTTGCGCTTCACTACACCTAAGTTGCGGTCACAGGGAAGAAATGAATGGCCCCGTTGTGGAAAATAATGAATGATTTTGTTAAATCTCCCCATATGAATCAGTGCAAGCAACAATCGAATTAAGGTATGATTTTTATTTTGCCCTCCACAGTTATCAGAGAAAAGATACAATTCCTTGACTGAAGAAGGGACATTATTTTCAATGTATTTCAGAAGGAACACACTTAATTTGAAGATTTGTGGCCTATACCTTCATGATAGGAATAGAAGTGGGCCGTATGGTCTTTGAAATTGTGAATGTTGAAAATTGATGACCCAAAGTTGCGTCTAAACAAACAAAGAGTAGTTTCTTACCCACATTGTTCTCTTGTCGTACGGGCTGCTACAGAGTTCCCAATGGAATTGACGTTCCAATGCCTTCAGTTTATTTTTCTTATTTACATTTCTGCGGTAGTTAATTTCATTGCGTTTACGTTACCACTAATAACACAGTTTTCTTCCCCTGGGTCACTTACTGCTTCTACCTTATCTGTCATTTTCCTTATCAGCTGATGGGCGCGTAACTTATTAGATCCGTGGCACTCAGTTGCGTCACGTCGTCAGTCAGTGCAGAAAGAAGGTAAGTCGCTGACTTGTCCCCTTTCTGCAATGACTGCGCTGCTTATGGTACTCTGCTTTGCGTTGAGAATGAGCAAATTTGCCCCATTTCTGTATGGAAATGTGCGTCTAGGTCCGGAGAAAGCAATGACACTCTTAACTCATTTTCGCGTTTTTCATGACTTATCCCCTTTCTGCAATGACCGATTCAATTTGTGATAACACTGATAACGAAATGATATTTTGGCGAGATGAAGGTGAAGATTCTCCTTTAAGCCTTGGTTTTTCTGAACCAACGCATGCGACGTGCGTGGTGCGAGGCTGGCCTCTAACCTCACACGTCGCATGCGTCGGTTCAGAAAAACCAAGGTTTTACAGTTGGATAATTATTGCGTCCGCCGTCGATCATCGGAATCATGGTAACTCAAAATTTACTACATTTTTCAGACTGCGGATCACTATGAATGGAGAATTACCTGTCATGATGACAGGGAAAACGGAAGTAGTTCCAGCAGATGTACGCAACACTATTTTTGTCCACCACATATTTCACTTAAACTTATCGATACATCTGGATCTGATCCTTTGCTAGAAAGCGTCGCTGTAGCCACTCGACTAACATAACTTCATAAAATGATAAGCTATTATCCCTCCGCTCTTGGGCTACCGTGACAATTCATAAAAACAAATTAACGAGAGTACGCCTGGGAACAGGCTTCGCTTAGTACGCCACCTTTCGAAAAGTGACATGAAGTATCAGCCCGTTTAGTGGTGATTAACCTTGTCGGCTATTGGCAATAAAATATCGCAATTTATACATTACAGTACTGATGTAATTTACTGGCTTACCATATATTGTACGTTCGCTAGGAGAAAACAAAGGAGTGGGGGCTGAAAGCACAAGGCCACACAAGTTACTGCTGTTTCCTTGGTTCCGCGCAGAGGTAAACACCACATAGTTGCCTGTTCCGTAACGACTTGGAGTGCTTGTAATTTGCATTATCTGATTACTTTTCTTAGTATACATTAAAATTAGTGACATATGTGGCGACCATGGGAGTCTGTTGAAGAGAGTGAAAAATATAATGATGACGACAATAATTGTAATGTTCGTACTTCTCCTGTTGGAAGAGGTCAGTCATTAGAGAGACAAGCTGCACATATTATAAAAAAATATGTACAGTTTCGTCACTTTCTACGTTGATGTCTTGGATACACCTGTCTGTAGAGGTAACTTTCTTAACGACCTCGTGGGAGATTATTCTAGTCTGTAGCCTGTGGCCTATGGTATTGTTTTCTTTAGTAAGACAGCGATATATATATATATATGTATATATATATATATATATATATATATATATATATATATATATGCATCTTCTTATTATTTAAAAATGAACCGACTTCACTGTATTTCTTAATTAAATTCTGGACTGTTGAATTAAATTGTTGTTGAATCCTAAAATATTTCCGTAGAAATAATCACTGCCATTTTTGTATGATTCTTTCATCTTATCTATCATAAATGAAGATTCGCAGTTATAATGTGTACTCTACATCCACAAACTAAACATACATCACATAGGCCTACATAACATACTTCACATACGACATACATAACATACGACATACATACATACATACATACATACATACATACATACATACATACATACATACATACATACATACTATACCTACGTACCTAGGCTACCTATACATACCACACCTCACCATTACATAACATAATATAACATAACATTACATAACATAACATAATCCCTAGACTCGCTACAATGCATAAATTACTTTTCACTACCACAAGCCCACAAGATAAAATTGTGACCGACATTTTGACACACGTTACCGATTCCATCTCAACAAAGACAGTAACAAGTGGAAATCTGCACAGTTGCTGGGCGTCGCGTCACTCTGTGAAGTGTCACGGGCGAAATTGCCGCAGCATGACTACTCAGTCGCCCCAATTAAAACTGTTAACGCGCAAGTCGCATGTAAATTTGTCAAAGATTTCGCGATAAGTAACGCACTCCTCGGAAAAGGGATCTGATTAGCAGAGAGAAGGAATCATAGGCAGGCAGTCTGTAATCCAATAAAGGGTTGACGACATATTACGTAGACGAGTGTCGTAAGGTGTTTGAAGAGGGACGAGTCTCTGAGAAAATGATTACATCAGATATAATGACAGTAGAGGGACGAAGGTATACAGAATACGGTAATAGTTATTTACGTAACCCTTGCGGAAAGTGATACTCTACGTTTATGGATAGCGTATGCGCTTCGCACCCAACGATACGTGGTTCGATTGCCGGCGTGGGTAATGAAATAGATATTTCTTCCATCCATGGGACTCTGTGTTTGTCCCTTGTCATGTGTTGTTTCAGCGGGGCCCTATGTCGTGCTAACCATATGATTAGAAATGTTCGCATTGTTAATGTGTCTAGTATTGGTCAAATAAAATACTACTTCTATACTATTCTCTACATAACATTGAATTGTAGGTCCGTATGAAAGGGGGAGGTGAAACGTGACAAAGGAATTGAGAAGAAAATGATATACCTATACGTATCGGTATAATTATAGAGCCTAAATATTTTAATCGCTTTTCAGCAATTCAACTCACTATCACTGACCGAATAATATTCCTGCTTATGGCTTACTGCCCTTAACCATAATTCGAAAGATTGCACTTGAATTAATTTATTTTTCAGATTGTCTATGTAAAACAAGCATTTTTTTAATACTTGACGATAGCGTTAGAAATTCGACATTGTAACATGTTAAAATTAATTTACATTTAACACCATGTCAAGGTTCGCTGCAGAGGTTTGTAGCAGGCACCCCACTGGTCCCTAGACATGCCCCTACCGTGTGTCCAAAATGATCAAGGAAACTAAGAAGACCCTGATCAGATTAGTCGCCACCGAAATTTGAAGCCGAGACTACTCGAATACAAATTCAGTGTTTTACCACTGAGCAACCTTGCTCGGTTTCGTCGGTCTTATAATAATTATCTTTGAGTTTCTTGTAAATTTATTTAAAAATAATGATATTTATGCTGTATAGGCCTGAATCACGTTATTCTATATTAACACAGTCTGATTTTCTCTTACTATTGCAAACATATTCAGCTAATGCTTCCACCATTACTCAACTAACGATGTGTGCTGTCTATTGCAGAATGTCGTGATGTCTCGCTTCTAGGGTAGCTCTCCACGTGTTCTTTTGAATCGTCCTCCTTTCCCCTCCACAAGATCAACTTACATATGCAAGTTGTGCTCTGAATTTACCGCACAAAACGACCATGATTGCGACGGAGAGGTTTTGTAAAGATGCATCAGACTTTTAAATCCTCAGCAGGAATTGGATCTGAGACCAGACGCGTGGAGAGGCCCGCCCGAGTCAAGAGGGGTAGGAGCCCTGAAGAGCCCTCAGGACGAGAACTTTTCTTTTGTGTTCTGCAAGACGATTAAACTTAGTAACTGTATCTTTTATAAATGACGAATCCTCATATTTTCTGCAGGGAAGAAACTCTATCAGGAACATACATATCTTAAGGAAAAGTTTACTATTACAACACATCAGAATACGAACTGTCTGCAATAACCAAAATTCGATACTATAACACATAATGTATTGTTAGTCTACTTTAAAAATCGTAAAGTAAAGCTAAATTCTCGTTTAGACTATCTGTTAAATTTTTGCAGGAGAAAATTCTTTTTCAACAGATTTTATCAGAGCTCTCCTGTTTCTTTTAACACCATTTCATCATCATCATCATCATCATCATCATCATCATCATCATCTTTCATGTATTTATTGCCTCAAGATAGCCAATTTCTTTTATCTAAAATATCATTTGGCTTCTTTCGCCAAATAAGTTATAGCTCTCAGATTTATGTTGTCGTTTCAAAAATTTAATCAGTTCTTGTTTTTCTTCTTCTCCTGTCTTTCCAGGTTACAATGCAGTTCTCTAATCCGATTTCTCCTGCTCCATCCATATTTTCTTAGTAGTATTCCTTCTCTCTTTACCCTCTTCTTGGCTTGCGTGGCACTACTGCTTTAAGAATTCGAGAATTTTTCATTCATTTCACATGCGATTGCCATTTTTGTCTGTAACCATATATTTCTGAAACTACGTTTTCAACTCTTAAATTTATCTTATAACTTCATTTCTTTGGCAGTCTAATCTTGTTAATCTTAATAAAAGTTGTACCATTAGTTATGCAAGGAATATCCAATCTAAATAGAACAGTAATACACAGTATGTGTAAAGTTTCATAAATTACATATTCATGATCACCAGGCCTGGCGGTTTCGGAACCCCCCCCCAAAAAAAAACAAGTTATGTGCACATAGGGTTGTGACTACTGGTCTATGTCATGCATCCCTGTTTACATTCAGCATCAGACAACCACAGATTACAGTGATCTTAAGGAGGCGATATTATATGAAGGTACCGGGAGTTTAGTCGTTCAGTGCGTACAGCGGAAACAATGCTCCAACGAATAAATATTAAGTAAAATATTGTGAGGGATCTGAACAGTAGGCCTAAGCAGTTCAGGGCAAGGTTTGTCGTTCAGTTACAAGAGGACGAAAACGCAAATATATAGGCTCATTTTAATGCTAATATAGGAAAAATATTGCATTAATGGAAAATAAGGATTCTGCATACATGCATTGCACGTCACAAACAAAATCGGACGACAAAATTAACTTTTCCAGTGAGTTGTGTAAAATTCAAGAAAATCAAAATTAAATTCTACTGTAAGGCATTTTCAAATGTTCAACATTTGAAGTTCTATAAGTACACAAACACCAGTCTTTCCTTGGTACAATCATTTATAGCTATAGGAATTGGGAAGAAAATCGAACTCTAATCGTAATCAATTTCAAAAATATGTGTAAATCGGTTTTTTCAGAAAGTCGACTATTCACTTGTAGACAAATTATAAACACAATTTATTTAAATTGTTCATATGTTGTTCTTTAAATATGTAGATATGTAAGTAAGGTATATAGAGATTAAATGTTATTTCAAGTTATTTATCCGTACGAGGATGTGCAACTTAGCCTTGACTACCTATTTTAGTAACAACTTTTAGTCTGCGTAAGTAGTATGTAGTTGTAGCCTCCTAGAACTGTTCGTTCACACAGCCGATAGTCTACCAGTGCATACACACCTTTGTTTATATGATTGACTGCTCATACCACGCGACCAACATCTAGTATGATATAGTAAATGTACCATTAACCTTACGTCCACGGGACCGAAATCGCCAGGCCTGATGATCACTATTCAAAGCATCAACTCACAGTGAGTAATTTTCCTAATCTAGGTGCACAAAAATCAAATTTCGAATCGTTTAGTTGGGCATAGGCGAAAATGAACTAATATTGTTTAACACTTGGAGAATGTTATGAACTTATGAGGAATATTATTAAATAAGTATATAATACATTTCAATCTTAAGACATATCAACTTGCAAATGTTTATTTGCTATGTAATAACAATATGAACGTTTTCGCCGTTTAGGGCATCTTCAGATATAACATAAAACATATAATCTGGACCTATAACAGTAAATTATGCAAATGACAAAGAATAGAAAACAATATATGTAATACATAAGATTCATGAGCTATATGTAAATATGACATAATGCAGGATGAATATAGAGACAACCTTTGAATTTTAAAATTAGACTAGACGAATATTTTATACATATAGCTCATTTTACAATTAAATATCAAATGGTTAAAATTTGTCAATGATGTTAAAATTTAAAATTTATAATGATGATAATAAAATATTTTAGAGTAATCATAGCTGAGAATTGTCGTGAGTTACAAGATAGTTTGCGTAGCTGATGTTCGTGTATTTTGTAATTGTTTCATCTGAAACATGTCTTAAGATTGAAATTTATTATATACTTATTTAATAATTTACCAGGCATATTGATATATAAAATGAATTGTAAATTACTCAATGCCAATCAGGCAACTTTGTATAAACGTTATCTGAACCTAAAGATTAAGTTGCACAATACCAACGCAAACATTTGGTTTAACCAACAATGTTTGAAAGAAAACTTAGTACCCAATTATGCAAAAGTCAAAATTAAAAACAAAACCCAATCAGCTAAGAGAACAAAAACTATGGCCCAAACAATTTGGATCAGAAACGAAATTAAATTCTTACACAAGAAAAAAGATGTCATGAATACTAAGTTATACGAACTTCATCTACAAAATTCAAAAGCTTCAACTACTGCGTGGCCTATTTTAGATCAAATAATAAATAACAAAATAAAGATCCTAATGGAGAATAAATATAAAACATTGAATAACAAATTGCAAAAACTAAGGTCCAATTCGTCACAATCATCAAGTAATACCCAACAACCGATGAACAATAACAGATTTGTCAACTTAACTGATACGCAATTCTCAGATGAGGATATTTAAATATTGACTAAAGGATATAAACATAATTATCCACAGATAAGTTTAACTAAAACAATAGAAAATCTAGTTATTGAAACAGAGACAGTCATACAAAACAGTAATCATGATAATAAAGATTACTTACGATACAACGCCGCTAAAATTATCAAAAACTATAAAACAAATCCTAAAACCAAAGAACAGTTTCACAAAGCCAAAATAGAAGAACGTAAAATCAATAACTTAAACCAAAAAATGAAAGATAATAATCTTATACATGTTAAGGCTGACAAAAATAATGCAATAGTCATTATGAAGAAAGACCAATATATCGAGAAAACTACTGATTTTTTAAATAATAATCAAATAACAGAAATACAATACAATCCGACAGATAATTACCAAAAGCAAATAAAAGATACATTAAAATTAATACCAGATATTATTCCAAATTCAGATAGGCATAAATATATAAACCAAAATCCCACAATCCCCACTCTTAGAACATTACCAAAAACTCATAAAAAAGATTTAACAATGAGACCCATAGTTAATAATATAAACGCTCTGAACTATAAATTAAGTAAATTCTTAGACAAATGGCTGAAAAAAAACATTACAATTAAAAAATCAATACACCGTAAAAAATACAAAGCATTTAATAGACAACTTGAAGAAAGTAAAAATCAACAAGGAATCAAAATTGATGTCTTTAGACATAGAAAATTTGTATACAAATATCCCAATTCAAGAAACCATACTCATCGTTAAAGAAAAATTACAAAATATACAAATAGCAGAAAATATAATTCAGCAAATAATACGATTGTTAAATACAGTTACATCCCAAAATTATTTCATCTTTAATCAGAAAATATATAAACAAAATATTGGCCTAGCTATGGGCAACCCTTTGTCAGGAACTCTTACCGAAATTTTCTTACAAAACATAGAGGATAACAAAATCAATGAAATTCTAAATAAACATAGCATTAAATTTTACTATAGGTATGTAGATGATACAATCATAATTTATGAGAACACTACAATAGATAATTTCATTCTTGATTCATTTAATAAACTACACAAAAATTTACAGTTGAACATGAAATAAATAACTCGATTCCATTCTTAGATTTAAAAATAATAAAACATAAATTTGAATTCAAATATATCTATAGAAAACCAACACACACAACACATAGTATACCTGCAGATTCAATACATCCCCAAAACCAAAAACAAAGGATGTTTAATTACCTAATAAATAGATTAACACAAATACCATTATCCAAAAATAAATACAAAAAAGAAGTACAAAGAATTTTAGACATTGCAAATGATAACGGATACAGTAAAACCCTTATTCGTAAATTAATTCGGAAAAAAGAAAATAATAGACAACGACAGACAAACACTACCTTAACAAAAACAAACAATAATAAATCAAAATTTTGGTCAACACTCACTTACAACAAATACATATCTAAAAAATTAAAAAACTTCTTTAATAAAGAAAACATAAACATAGCATTCAAAACAAATAATAAGTTAAACAACAATATCCATAACACAATAAATCCTACAGATAAATTAAATAGTAAAGGCATATATATGCTTAAATGTCACACATGCAGTAAGAAATACATAGGCCAAACTAAACGTAATATAAAAACAAGATAAAAGGAACATTTCAAAAATAATAGAGAAAAATCAAAATATGCAACACAATTAATACTGGACATGAATTAGGTCATTACCAGAATACATTAAGTATCCTAAAAACATACAATGATAATATATTCATAAATGCAGCAGAAGAATTCTTCATTGCCTACTACCATGATAAAGATCAAAATATAATTAACGAAAATTTATTAAACTTTAAAAATCCACTGTATGCAATTTAAAATAGACCTATTCACATTGATCTTGATACGCCATTCAAATAGTTCCTTTCATATTCTTGCGCCGCTACATACCTCAATACACACGATTATCTAGGCCTCAGTTCTCTTAAAACCACCAACACAAGCACATACAAATGTAAGTATTTGAACGCCGTCAAATCCATTAAATAATTACATCCTTCCCTCATATCAAAATTGAAAAGCAAATTAATAGTTAATATTCTTTTATTTATAGAACATATTCATTTTATATACTTCAATAAACGTGACGACACGTAATAGGATGTCAAATTAGAGTAGTCACCAATCGTCAAACAACATCCATTTCAAAAGCCAACGATCTCTCTAAGTAAGTAATCTTATATTAATTATTACCGTTGCCTTAAATCACTTATATTTGGTATTATAGCTCATCTAATTATTACTAATTCTACGAATTACAATATTGATTTTCTCTACTTAAAGTTCAGTGTATGATTAAAATTCATACCTAACTTATGATTTATCTATTACGAAATACTCGTACATTCCACTACACTCATAATCAATGAGCATTTATTCAAATATCTCAACAAATCTAATTACACCTAACAGCAATTCTTTAACATAAACAACATTAGTTCATTAATAAATGTTTTTAGTAAGTAATCTTATAATAATAATTATCTGCGTCTCTATATAATAACTCGTTTATATTTTTGCATTTATTATTATTTCTCCATTTCAATTTTCAGATGAAACAATTACAAAATACACGAACATCAGCTACGCAAACTATCTTGTAACTCACGACAATTCTCAGCTATGATTACTCTAAAATATTTTATTATCATCATTATAAATTTTAAATTTTAACATCATTGACAAATTTTAACCATTGTATATTTAATTGTAACATGAGCTATATGTATAAAATATTCGTCTAGTCTAATTTTAAAATTCAAAGGTTATCTCCATATTCATCCTGCATTATGTCATATTTACATATAGCTCATGAATCTTATGTATTACATATATTGTTTTCTATTCTTTGTCATTTGCATAATTTACTGTTATAGGTCCAGATTATATGTTTTATGTTATATCTGAAGATGCCCTAAACGGCGAAAACGTTCATATTGTTATTACATAGCAAGATTGAAATTTATTATATACTTATTTAATAATTTACCAGGCATATTGATATATAAAATGAATTGTAAATTATGAGGAATAGATTTTACTATTTTATCAGCAGCAAGCTTTTTTGTAAGGTTATGAACGAGTTCTTTCAAACACTTCTAGCTCCTGTTCAGTTTTAGACAGAGAGGCTTACTATGTGGGTGAAAAAGAGCCAATTGTTTGTGATTTATTGTGTTACGAGACATTGAATCTGTTCAGATAGGTACGTTCTTATCAATGTAACTTTGAAGTTTGTAAAGTTTGTAAAGTATTTTTCTTCTTACAATACGGTTTAAATATCACAATTGAAGAAGATTTTTTTTTTTTTTAAATTCTCCAAATATAACGTGAGTTTTAGTATAGCCGGTCACTTTCATTTACGACAATTATTTTATCATTTAATACAGCATTATTTAGAGTGTTGAATCCCTGTTTTAAAGTTTGCGCGTTCTGGCGCATTTATCAGTTTTTTTTTTCAGTGGTGGGGCATACTGTAACGCGGCGGAAACTATTTCATGTTTGGCTTAATTGTAGAAAAAATGAGTGTTTTAAGTCTGCAAAATTATTCACATGACATCGAACAACAGGTTAAAATATATTGGGTACATTTTTATCTAACCATAACAAACACACCCTGGATCAAAACTCAAATCTAGTAGCTGAACAAAATTAATAACTTCTCTACTATGTAACAGATTTTTATGAAACTTTATATAGAAGTTACAGATAGAATATCGTCGTTGTTCCTGAAATAACTCCTATGACATATTTATCGATTTTCAGATTTTTGCTCTGTTAAATAACTTAAATAGTGATACAGCAAATAATAAAATCTCATGTATGTTATTATATTTCGTTTTTTCGAAAATGTAAGAATTCACAGTCTCCTATGTACGTCTGTCATAGGATGAATAAATGTATTTTTTCTTCCTACTGGAAAATTTTGTATTTTGCACATAGGAGTTACTGCAGGAACAACGACGATATATATTTTTTTGTCTAAAAAGTCTTATATCTCTATAAGAGAAGCTGCCCCTTTATAGTGGTGCATTTAGACAAAATTAATAACTTCCCTCCTATATAGCATATTTTTATAAACCTTTGCGCAATTAAGCCTACAGGTAGCATACAGATATAATAAGAATTCATACACAAAAAGCATATGCTATGTGTTAAGTCTTGTACAAAGTTCCATAAAAATCTGTTATGTAGGACAGAAGTTAATTTTGTATAAATGCACCCCTTGTAAAGGAGTAGTTTCTCTTATGGAACTGTAAATATAGTTTGTACACAAAAAATATATGCTACCTGTAACTTCCGTACAATGTTTTATAAAAATCAGCTAGTAGAGAAGTTATTAATTTTGTTCAAAACCACCCTGTATAAAGGGGTAGTTCCTCTTGCACAAACGAAATCAGAGTTTGTACACAAAATAAGTGCTACCTATAAGGTCCACCTTCTAAAATAATTATTTACTTACTTATGGCTTTTAAGGAACCCGGAGGTTCATTGCCGCCCTCACATAAGCCCGCCATCGGTTCCTATCCTGAGCAAGATTAATCCAGTCCTTACTATTATATCCCACCTGCCTCAAATCCATTAAAATAATTATTTAATCTTACTTAAATCCTCTTTTTACAAAATCGGGTGTGTAATATCCAGTAGGGCTATATTTTATCAAACACGAACACTTTCGAAGAAAATCGTTAAATTTGATTTGGAGTGGATCGTCATTGTGCATTTTCGATTTTAAGTAATGATGTGCTATCTTTTATTGAAATTATTCTATATCATATGCAATAAAGCTGCACAAGTTTAACTATAGATACTAAATATGAACAAATTCCGAATAACCTATTAATAAGGAGAAAAATAGATACCAAGTCGAAAACGAACGCTCCGGCATTAAGGATGCAGAAAAATAATTTCTGCACCTTTTTTTTATTTAAAAATGAGCCGGTTTCTCTAACTTTTATCACTAATTTCTAGATTGTTGAATAAGATACTCGTTACATGCCCAATGCTCACATCTGAATGACTTGACACGTAGATACTGAATATAAACAAATTCCGAATTTTAATAAGGAGTAAAATAGATTCCATGCAGAAAACCAATGCCTCAGTACAAAGAATGCAAAAAACGTATTTATACTTCGTTCTTTTTATTTAAAAATGAGCCGGTTTTCTAGCTTGTATCACTAAATTTTACAGTATTGAATAAGATGGTTGTTTGATGCCAAATGCGGGATTCGAATCCACGAACTTTCGAACCACTCCGCCTAAGAGGAACGCGGCTTTGACCGTTTAGCCACTTATGATAAATATAGGAAATAAATTATAACTGTAAAGTAAAATATATAAACCGCAAGACTGTATTGACGAAAGTTGAAGCTAAGAGAGCCGTTACCTGCCCATGTCACTTTTCGAACTGCGTCATAGGTACTAAGCAAAATCCGTTTCCAGGTATACTTGTTACTTTTATACGTTAGAGTTTACACTGTTCAACGTATTAATGGACAGTTACAAGTTCTCTAAGAAACTGCTAATCAGTAAAGAGTTGTCATATTTTTTTAAGTAGGTTATTTTACGACCTAGTTCGATTAATTAAAATATGTCTCAATGAAACGTACAGCAGAGTCCGTATAGGTCAGTTTCTGTTAGATGCGTTTCCAATTCACTGCGGGCTAAAGCAAGGAGATGCATTATCACCTTTACTTTTTAACTTTGCTCTAGAGTATGCCATTAGGAAAATCCAGGATAACAGAGAGGGTTTGGAATTGAACGGGTTACATCAGCTGCTTGGCTATGCGGATGACGTGAATATATTAGGAGAAAATCCACAAACGATTAGGAAAATACGAGAATTTTACTTGAAGCAAGTAAAGAGATAGGTTTGTACGTAAATCCCGAAAAGACAAAGTATATGATTATGTCTTGTGACGAGAATATTGTACGAAATGGAAATATAAAAAAATGCAGATTTATCCTTTGAAGAGGTGGAAAAATTAAAATACCTGGGAGCAATAGTAAGAAATATAAATGATACTCGGGAGGAAATTAAACACAGACTAAATATGGGAAATGCCTGTTCTTATTCGGTTAAGAAGCTTTTATCATCCAATAATGCTGTCAAAAAATCTGAAAGTTAGAATTTATAAAACAGTTATATTACCGGTTGTTCTGTATGGTTGTGAAACTTAGACTCTCACTTTGAGAGAGGAACATCGATTAAGGGTGTTTGAGAATAAGGTGCTTAGGACAATATTTGGAACTAAGAGGGATGAAGTTACAGGAGAATGGAGAAAGTTACACAACAGAGAACTGCACGCATTGTATTCTTCACCTGACATAATTGGGAACATAAAATCCAGACGTTTGAGATGGGCAGGGCATGTATGGGCGAATCCAGAAATGCATATAGAGTGTTAGTTGGGAGGCTGGAGGAAGAAAGATCTTTGGGGAGGCCGAGACCCGAGACTTAGATGGGAAGATAATATTAAAATGGATCTGAGGGAGGTGGGATGTGATGGTAGAGACTGGATTAATGTTGCTCAGGATAGGGACCAATGGCGGACTTATGTGAGGGCGGCAATGAACCTCCGGATTCCTTAAAAGCCAGTAAGTATTTTACGACGCTTTATCAACATCTCAGGTTATTTAACGTCTGAAGGAGATGAAGGTAATAATGCCGATGAAATGAGCCCAGGGCCCAGCACCGATAATTACCCAGCATTTGCTCATATTGGGTTGAGGGAAAACCCCGGAAAAAACCTCAACCGGATAACTTGCCCCGACCGGGAATCGAACCTGGGCCACCTGGTTTCGTGGCCATACGCGCTAACCATTACTCCACAGGTGTGGACAGTTGTTATATTATAAAAGGGAATAAGCAATTTATTGTTTATACTATCCTATATTAGCCGATAATATTCTGTGTAGGCCTACTCCAGTTTTGAAATGTGGAACTAACGCATGTCCCGGAAAATTTTTAGAAACAGGACACAGCGGAAAATTGCATGTTCTAGTATTTCATACATCTTCTCGAGATCCTAAAATACATCGACGGAAAAAATCTATCAGCATAATAAAAAAAGATAAAGAAAGTGATATGAAGCTTCTGCAGTTGCAGTCTGTAATAATAGTAGTATGAGTGAATGCATATAATGTTAGTGAGCACTCAATTGTGAACACGGCTAGTAGTTCGAAGCCATGCAATGCAATCTGTGATAACCTGACATATGATCCCCATACGTTGCGTGTATAGAGTACATATTTATCGTGTAAATATTTAATACAAGAGTATGTGACACGAGAACTTTTACGGTGCAATATCATGTACGCAGTAGCAATAAACAGGCGTACAATCGAGAGCGCCATCGTAAATTTGGTATATCTGACCCACGCCACAACGTCCACGAGCAATGCGAGTATAGAAATGCGTGCGCGCATACTCGGAAATTGGCTGCAACTGATATGTTTTAGGCTGGCTTAAAACACTAAAAATAAACTCATAATTAGCAAAGACTAATTTGTTTTTGTGCGCATGTGGAAAAAATTAGATACCTGTGTTCGGAACGAATTATTAGAACTGTTGTTATAAAGTATAGTACTTGAACTCAAAGTTGGTAATATATCGTCGTTGCTCCTGCAATAACTCCTATGCGCAAAATATAACATCTTTCAGTAGGAAGAAGAAATACATTTATTCTTTCTGTGGCAGCCGTACATAGGAGACTGTGAATTCTTACATTTTTGAAACAAAGAAATATAATTATCAGGGAACGGATTTATATGGACTAAAAATATATGAAATATGTAAATATATATGTAGTTATTTTTACCAAAATATGGAATTAAATATGGATTTTTACTAAAATATGGAATTAAATATGGACTTAAAATTATAAAAAAAATGACTATGTACGTTAAATATTGGTACATTTTAATCAAACTAAACAAAAAATATAATGGACGTACCTTATCTTCCAATGTAGTTTCAACAAAACACAATTTTTATTGTCTGTTACCATAACAATAGGTTACAAACATTTCTTTCAAGTGCTGAAAAGTGAATCTTCTTCAATTGTCTCTGAGGATAGATTTATACTGACTAAAAGAGCGTTCGACGTCACAAGAAGTAACTGGTACATAATTCAATTTCACAATGTCTGCTGGGGATAAGTCCAAGTTAATCTTCACTGTTGATTCACCACTCATCACAGCAACAACCTTTTGTAGTTCTTCATATCCAGGGTTTTTTGAAAGTACAGTGTCCACCTTAGCTCTTACTGCATCTGCAACTTTACCTCTACCACGATTCAGTTGTTCCACAGTACTATTTATAATTTCAAAACTTTCAGATAGTGAAAGGTGCCTATTTTGGAGACTTTTGAGCGTTTTTATGATGCATGAAAATGTATGCTGAATGTGAGCTAAGTCATTCTTCACACTTATGTCACAGGTAACTGTTTTCGCAGTATCAATTGAGACTGCATCTTCAGAGTCCAATGCAAGGAGAACATTGTTAATAGAGTCTATATGTTCGGCATAATATTCAACTGCTTCTAGCCATGTACCCCATCTAGTTAAAATTGGCTTTGGTGGCAATGGAATTTCAGGGTACATTTCTTTCAACACGTTAACTCTACTGGGAGCTTTGAGAAATACTTTTTTCACTGATGAAATCAACAAATCTACTTTAGGGAAATTGTCTCTGACCACTTCTGCCACACGATGAAATGCATGCGCCACACAAGTAAAATGAGTCAATTTAGGATATACAACAGATAATGCTTGTCCAGCTTTGACCATATAAGGGGCAGCATCGCTAATAAAGAATAACACATTATCGTACATAATACCCTTTGGCCACAGGATACCCATAGCTTCGTTGAACAGTTTAACTATAGTTTTGTTATTGCACTTTTCTAGAACATCACAATGTAAAAGAATTCGTTCAGAATATTGTTCACTTAACAAACCGATAACTACATTACCAACAAGTCTACCTTCTTTGTCGGGAGTCTCATCAATGGAAACCCAAATTGAACTATCTTTAATTTCATCTCTTATCTTCTGTATTGTCTCATCGTAGATGGATGGAGCATACGTCTTCCTAAGTGTTGACTCATCCGGGATTGTATGTTGAGTATATTTTTCAAGGAATTCCCTGAAGACCTTATTCTTTAGTTTGTAGAGAGGAATATCAGCAGAGATGAGAGAACGGCACAGGTCGATGTTAAACTCAGATCTTACATTCGATGTTGTTGGTTGTGTTAAAAACAATTGTCTCTGCTTGGAATTTAGTTGTTTGTTGGCCTGATGTTTACTAGTTGTAATGTGTTGTTGCACCAGGAACTTTTGTGTAGATGATACTGCACACTGACACAAATTGCAAAATAATATTTTATTGTCAGTTGATAAACCATCTTCTTTAAATTCTGAAATGTAACTTGTTAGTTTTGATTTTAAATTGACTGAATGACGTACTTTTGGCATATTTACCGTCTTTATAGTATGATTTACAAAACTGAACCTATGTGTACTCTGACTGGCATTTAACTGTTGAGCTGCACAACTGAAGTCTGTTAAAAATTTTAAATTAAATTAATACAGTTTTGTAACTTACTTTCCCATTGTTGATAGGACTGCTAATTTTCAAATAACTCTGATGTTAAAGGGATTACTGAACATGTGTTTAAATCTCTATTGTTGAAATGTATTTTTAAAAGTTAATGGAATTTTGTTTTGTTTTATTGTTAAACCTAATATAATATGGACTGTTTTATATGAAATATGGAAAATATATGGAAATTAACGAAAATATGTACTAAACTCTAAAATATGGAAAAATATGGAAAATAAAAGTAGGATTTTTCAACCCTACACATTGTGAAACATAAAGATAATGCAAAATATAAATTATATTAGCTTTATAAGTAAATATGTATTTACATATAAATCCTTTCCCTGATAATTATATATAGGAGATTTTATTAATTGCTGTATCACTATTTAAGTTATTTAATCGAGCAAAAATCTGAAAATCTGTAAATATGTCACATAGGAGTTATTGCAGGAACAACGACGATATTGCAATACGAGAGTGGTAAGTATATTAAATTAGAACTGATGAAAAGTCAGAAAATACGAGACAAATTCAAGTCTTTCATATTTCTGAGATTCTGTTACGTACTTAACATATTATTGCATACTATTATTTGCACGATCATCTCTTTGAAATTGAATATATTACATAATTTTATTACATTTCTTCACTGAAACACATTAAATTCGTTCTTCAAGGACTTTGTGTATTGTTTCATGGCCGTAGGTAACTAATACCAACCCCAATAATAGAGGTATTTTAATTTACTTATTGTACGATACTTCATCAACTGCGAGGGTTATCTAACATCTGAGTGAAATGAAAGTGATGTCAGCGAAATGAGTCCAGGGTCCAGCGCCGAAAGTTACCCGGCATTTACTCTTACTCGGTTGAGGGAAAACACCCGATAAACCGCAACCAGGTAACTTGATCCAATAAGAATTCGAACCTGAGCCTGCTCGCTTTGCGGTCAGACATGCTAACCGTTACTCCATAGCGGTGGACTAGAGTTTGTTGATTCTCCGCCATTTTAGTCAAATGTAACTATTATACATTGACGGAAATACTCTTTTGCTAAAATTATAGTTATAAAAATTTGGTGTTACAATAAATACATGAATGAATGAATGAATGAATGAATGAATGAATGAATGAATGAATGAATGAATGAATGAATGAATGAATGAATGGAGTGTATTTATTGATACACAATTATACGTGTACAAACTGATGTACACAAGATCCTTCGCGCGAGCGTGTACGGCCATTCGTGCTATAACTATGCACAGTTTGCATACTACTAATAATCCGTAAAATAATAAAATAATAAAACAACAATAATTGTTATTATTACTACCGCTACCATAAAAACAAAGTGAAACACACACACATAATTATATATACATACATATATATTATAAACAATTCAATCCCTTATTAAAATTGCAATAAATAATCCAAATAATAAATATAAAAAGCAATAAATAGAAATAAAAAAACGACATAATAAAATAATACAAAAAGAATAGTATCCCCTAATTAGGTTATTCGCTCAGTGTTAATATTACCCATTGCAACACTAATAAATAACTTATTCCCTTATTTCCTCGGCCAATTCCACCCTCAGCTGTCGAACTTTTGCCATAAATTTTTCCACACTCTCACAGAATTTAGCGTTATTTAATACATCGTATGTTGCCAAGTGCTCTGATAGATATAATGAAGGACTCTGGCAGGAATCGTTTCCTCAGAGCTTCTGTGGCTTCACAGTCCGACAAAATATGGTGTGATGTCTCGCCTCTACCGCAAAGAGGACATATTCTCGCCCCCTCTTCGTTGACGATTTTAAGTTCCCTCCAAGCTCCTAGACGAAACCAGGTTAAGTCCAGACTGCCTTCTCTGCTTCCTCCGACAATAAATACATACGATATATCACAGTAGCTAAGATGATTTATGAAGTGATTCTAATATGTCCGTGGACATAATTTTAATATTGAAGAGTTATGGTTTATGGTAAATTGGCTACAACACATTGATACTGTTATGTACTATAATAGTGCTAGTGCTGTCGTGAGTTGTAACAACAATCTACTTCTCTAACAACCAGTTTGCGTTTTCTAAATCGAAATTACAAAGACTGTCAACAATACCGGTAAGTACCGGTACATTAAAAAACACGATTGTACAAAAATTATGAAATTCACTTATTTATATTATTTTCTCATTATCCGAAGAGTGGAGAAGTTGCAACAAAAAAACATTACCATCATCAACAACATCGAGTTTGAACATTTCAGCTCGTCCTATCGTCACTTGTGTAAGGACTTTAAATTAATAATAAAATTTGTCGGTCATAAAGTCAGTATAGCGCAAGGCCATTAGTCCTCAGTACTTAAGATAACACAGGACAAATATATGACAGAAACGCACATCATTCTCTGTGACAGGCTGGGTTTTAAAACCCGGAACCCGGGTTGGATCCATGCATTTAGACTCATATTAATCCATTATTCGTCCTATAGGCCATTATTATTCTAGTCCAAAAAGTGGAGTTCGTAAATATGACTCTGACAGGCGGGTATTCTGCCCCAGCTCTTACAGAGTCATGTTCAATCCCAGATGAGTAGGTATCTGGTAAACACCAGAGCCCAGAATCCCAAGTCCTTTCTACACCAGCATCGGAAACCCGTTCTTCATTAATACTTCACTCCAGCATATCTTATTAACTATTGCAAATGATACATGAAATGAGGAGAAAGTACAGAGTGTTAGTGGAATGAAAGAGGGAGAGAGGAATACCGAGAGAAAAGTTCTCTGCCACATCTGCTTTGTCCACCAAAAATCAAATCACGACCAGGCTGAATCGCATGATACGCATAATAAAAAGTATGCATTATTTTCATGATAACTTACCAATTTGTTATATACGAGAACAATTAAATTCGAATAGAGTGAACACAAAGTGGTTCAAATCCTGTATCCAGAGCTTTACATTGTACCTTTTCTACGGCTATGGTGAGGAGTGGACTGGGTCAGTCTAAACGAGAGTTTTCCCTTGAGCCATCCTTGACTTGGAGGGGAGAAGAGAGATCTGAACTAAAAATCAAAGGAAAGGCTGAAATAAATTTGCAAGAAAGAAGTGAGACTCTGTAGTACATATAGAAGTAGAAACCCTTCCCTCTTTGGTGTGGTTCTGGACAAAAAGAAGAAGTAGCGGGAATACGTATTCCTAAGGTGTATAGAATATTTAAACAGCTAAGTTGAAATTTAGTCTCCCCCATAAAAACTTGAAAGGAAACAAAAGAAAGAACAACCCTGCAGTCGAGAACTTTTGGTCACAATGGGAGAACTCACAATGGGATTGGAATGAGGTTCGTGTCAGACTTCCTGAGTAAAAAGAGAGAAGTGCTACGCAGCCGAGAGAGGAAATGCATTTCCTGATTTCAAGTCGAAACATGAATCAAAATTCATACGAGGTCTAAGTCGGCAGAGTTTACAAGAATATAAAGATAAACACAATAGGATAAAGTCATTGTAACCGTAAGTATAACTTCAGTTGTTGGAGTGACTGAAAGCAGATTCGGTCGCGAAAAAATTATTTCTCTACTTCAGCAATAAAACTTAGATGAAATTCTGACGTCAGGGTTTTCATATTGTACGCAATACGACGAGTAATGCTGTGGACCATCTGAAATACAGAATCGATGCATTTCATTTCAAAATGTATTGTACAAGATGCGTCAATGAATCGGGTGATTTTGCAACATTATTTTGTTGTTTTGGCTTTAGTGCGAGGGATGCTGTTATTGCCTTCCTGCTGCCTACTTCAAAGCGTTTGCAGTATTTGTAATGGCTCCGTAGTGTATAACACAACGTGCTCTGGCAGTGAAGATATTTTTAAAAACTATGGAAATTTTCTGATTGCTCAGCGTTGATTTTGAAGATAGTTCGGGATTCATCGTAATCTTCCTATTCCATAAGCACATGCTAGCAAAACTAGGTTGAAATTTTGAAGCTACTGGGTCTACACCAGCGGTCATCAGAACAATGCACTCTCGGGCTAGCGTCTCTTACCCGCGGATAAGACACTGTCCTAGCGTGCATTCATGGCTGCTGGCGAGTATGCTGTCTCTCTATCCTTTGTGCACGACGGAGCAAATTTCGTTACCCTCCATGCATTCTACCCATTTCAGTGAGTATTGACGACCACTGGTCTACAATAAAGAAGAAATATGATAACGTAAAAACCAAGAATGTTGCGGTAGTGAGAAATGGAATTGAACGAAGTCTACAGCTCATGCATTATGTCCAGACATGCCTTGAACTCGGTAAACACACGCCCGACCTTCTCTTCTACTCCTACCCCCTCTACAGAAACGTTGTTCCCCCTACTGCGCATCGCGAGTGTCTTGACAAAATGCATGAGCTGTACACAACTACATATGCATCGCCACTCTGTCATTCGGGCTGAACGAGGCCAGCGTTCGACTGTTGCACATAAAAATCTTCAAATCCACTCTTATAAACTTAAAGTTACTCCTCTTCTGTAAGAGGACGAGCATGAAGATACAGTTAATTTCTGTCAGACCTTTTTTACAGTTAACAAAAACTAAGATCTTGTAAAGAACTTAGGCCTGTTGATGAGTGACTTTGTCTATAAACAACATTTCCTTATCTAATTGGTGTGCCAAAAATTCTACAGAACTTAATCAGATACCACTTCATAGTACCAAAGTCATAGTATGGTGCGCAATATCTTCCTTTGAACTTATCGGCCTTTAATTCGTGAAATTCCTATGATTTAGGTTCTGGTTAATATGTACGTCTATTATCAGACAGTACATCTCACTTGACAATGTGTGTCAGAGGAAGAACAATTGGTTATATACATCTGAATTCTGATTAGTGTAATATGTTACTACTCAGCGATGCGTGCAATGGAGGGGGAAAAAACTGGTCAATCTACCTCATTATCTCCTGGCATAGTTTCCTCATGAGTGATGCCTTATTGGTATCACTTATGAGGTTCAAAACTGTCTTCGGATAGTTGACTAAACAACAAATTTTTTGAAGATAAAGAGGCTGGAACATGGTATTTCTTACATATTTATTAGATAACTTCTTAGCTCCTGAGGTTGTTCGTCATCCAGTAAAATAAGAAATGTCTTACCAACAATATGGATTTACGAGTCAGACAGTACGAGCTTCCATAGCAGTTGTGAGGAATTTGTTTCCTAATCATGTTATCTCTAGATATGGAAACATCACGTGGCCAACCAGATCACCCACTCTTTCAGTCAATTGTGACTTCCTTCTCTGGGGGTTCCTGAAACCCTAAGTCTCAGTAATTCAGAATTACAAGTTTTCACTAGTTAAAGCATCGAATTCAGCAAGAAATGGAACGAAATACTGTGGAAATTCTGCAAAGAGTAATGGACGACTTTTGGAAGAGTGTTATCGAATGCCTAAAGAGGAATGGTAGTCATTTAAATTATGTTGTTTTAGAAAATATGTTTTTTTTTAATGTATCAAAATGAAAAATCTAAATGCTTTTGTGTATACAATGTGTTCAAAGGCCTAACAATACGCAGAAGTCCATTTCTGTATCTCTGTAGGAGTGGTTGTGTTGACGTTAGACTGCGTGTTGTGCTTCTGCCGGCCCAGATGGCTCAAGCGGTAGGGGCACGGTATGTCCCTATCGTTTGATCCAAAGGGTTGTGGGTTCGAGTCCCGCCTCGGGCATGGGTGTTGTGTTTGTATTAGTGTAAGTGAAAAAAAACAAGGAAACAAATGAAAACGAAAACAGAAAAAAAAAAAAGGAATGTGTTAATGAAGAGTTTAGATATAGGAGTGGTTGTGTTGACGTTAGATTACATGTTATGCTTCTGAATGTGTTAGTGAAGTGTTTAGATTTAGGAGTGGTTGTGTTGACGTTAGATTGCGTGTTATGCTTCTGAATGTGCTAGTGAAGTGTTTAGATTTAGGAGTGGTTGTGTGTCGACGTTAGATTGCGTGTTATTCTTTTGATTGTGTTTGCGAAGTGTTTGGATTAGCTTGCTCACATGGCACCACAGTAATTTAAATCACAGCAAAGGATTTTCATTGTTAGAGGTTTATCTGAAAAAGAGTATTTTCGCTAGGTAAAAAGGCGACTTGCAAGAACATTTCCTAATATTACCCTTTCACATAGCAATCTCGTTAAAACTTTAGAAACACGGGGTCAATATTGCTAAAAGGCAGTAAAAGACCACGGCGTGTAGGTCTACTTACTGAGGAAAAACTAAGTCAAACAGAGTAAAGATTGGAACACACCCTATAGAAATGTCTCCATTGTCTCGTGCAAGAACCTGGTGTCTCTAAAACCAAACCACAGTATATTTTCAAATCTTTAAGAGATGTCAGAGATGTGTTGCAGCAGAAGAACATCGTTTCCAAAACCTCTTATAATCAAGGTAAATTGAGTAATAATAAAACTTCCGAGCGTGCGAGAGACTGTTGGCCGATTGTTGTAAGGCCTTAGTGCCTGTAGTGCACCACCCGGTCGACCTACATTATGTAAGCGAACACTCTGTAGTACATAGAAATTACAAAACAGGACACATTATTTATTATTGTCCAACCCACTGCATATGATAAAATCGGGTGAAATTTCGATATCATCCGGCACCACACACGGGAAGAAAAACATACTTAAATCAATGAAAATAACCTCAAAACTGTATACGCGGTTTGATCACTGAGAAGGTTATATACTTAATAGGCAACAGTTCTGTATAGTTCACAACACTTCATATTGAATAATTAGCAAAGCAAAATCTTTAGTACGACCTGTGGCTTATGGGCCACACGAACTCCACTCTTCTGAGAACGAGATCTTATGCAGACTTGAAGGGGACCGATGCACAAAATTTATGAGGTGATTCTACATGTCAAATATAACAAAACTTTGATTACATTTTCCCTTCGATGAAGTAGCCTACCGTTAACAAGGAAAAAAATTGTCTTTGCCCAATGTTTGCAGTGCTCTATTGCGGTAACGGCCCGAGAGAAATGGCTGATTGCTAGATAAGCAGTTAAGTAAACATAATCTGAATGGTTAGTATCTTGAGGTTTTTTTTTTTTCAAATTAAACCGTTTAGCTACGAATTTAATACAAAAAATCACACCCCTTTCCATATCTTTTTGGACGTCTTTTGAAACATTTTAATATTCCTTCGTAAGTTTTAACTATTTTGGAGCTATCTTTCAGAATCTTCTCAATAATGTTGTGACTTGATTTACGTGTACTTTTCTGATTCAAACTTTAGGAAATGCTACAGCATGAGTGTCCAAACGCCTATATAACCAGGCGATATTGCACGCCAAGCATGCTCTGTTAAGGTCAATAGCTTTCCATACAAAACAGGAAAGACGACCTTAAAGAACATGCGCTGCGTGTTGCTTACGCCAGGGGTACCTCGTACGAGTTACAATTGTGCTACAGTCTTATAGTCCTGAAGAGATATTTTCTCACTAGAGATATACAATTTGACGTGGAAAATGTCACAGATAATTTTTCTTTAGGCGGATAATTATTAAATAAATTTAATTAATTAAATCTGTGCCACAACAGCCAAGACAGGCAAGTTAACTGCCAGCCTCACGTACACATGCCTCCGCAGAGGCGATCTTCCAACCAGTACGGAAATAAGGCGTGGTTAGTACAATAATCCCCACTGTCGTTACAGCTAGCTCACGAAACGGGATTTTGCTGCTGACTGCAGTTTCCCAAATTCATCACAATACTATATATACATTTCTGAAATTAAAAACATTCGCTCATTTCAGTTACTAATGATTAATAAGGTTGTGAGCAAGGTATGAGCAATTATCGGTACTGCAAAGAAATTTTATATTTATCACTGTTGTCCCTCATAGCTTCATACAGTGTTTCGCAGTATTATATTATATTATTAGGGTTATATTATGTAGAGTTAAATTAGAGTCTGTTTGTGTGTGACTGGGAAAGTACGTGAACATATTTTACTGTTTTAATGTTATGTGAATACTGTCTTCCGAGAAGCCACACATCATCTCCAAGATAAGGAGAAGAAAGTACATTCTCAGACCCAAGAAATAATTCATAATGTGCTCACTTTCATGGAGAAAGAAGCGAAACATTGGAACCATTAATTCCATTGGAGAAATCACATTTGCGAACAGCCGAAGCTGCTGGCGTATCTCGCACCACACCATGACAAATAAAGAGGGAAGCGAAGAAGATCGATTCTGGTGAAATGACTTAATTTTCTACCCCAGATTAAAAGAGACAGAAAACATTTAAATATTCACAAGCTGGGATGAAGAAGTTATCCATAGAGCAATAACTTTTACTTCACTGAGAAATGTGTTTTAAGAGTTGAAAAACTGCAAATAAAACTAAACCAAGCCATCGATATTCAAGGCTTCAATTCAATCCTTAAGAACGGTGCTGAAAGAACTCTGATTTCGGTGGAAGAAAACCACATCTTAACGTCTCATTCTAATTGAGAAATGAAACATTTGCCGTAAGCGAATTTAAATTTTAAAGAATATGCGACGATTCATATGTGAATATCGTAGTATTCTATACACGCACAATTCTTATGTATTAACGTAATATGTGCAACATAATTCTCGCAATACGTCTGTGTTCACGACCTACTTACACCAAAATCCAAAAAAAGAGAGACTGATAACGGTTGATACCAGTAGTTTTATTCCCAGTGATGTGAAAATCTAAAAGGTTACTAGACACTAACATCACAATATGAACCGACAGAAATATGAGAAATGGATAAAAGAAAGGCTTATTTCCAACAATCGTATAAATACCGTTATTATATACAATGCGCCGTAGACCTAACACAAGTGTATAGGTCGCGCCAGGGATTTTGGCAGACGGATTTTCTTACTGCGAACTGGAGAGCGAGTTCTCACCGCTGCAATTTCGGTTGTTATCTCTGTCGCAGTGGAATGGGTAGGACATAAGAGTAAACATGCACGCCCGAGTATTTGTGCACTCTGGACAGACACCTCCAAAAACTAAACAAATATTACAGTAGTCTATATGTGTCTTTGGTATTCCCAAGAAACTTGTTCGATTAATTAAAATGTGTCTCAATGAAACTTACAGCAGAGTCCGTATAGGCCAGTTTCTATATGATGCTTTTCCAATTCACTGCGGGTTACAGCAAGGAGATGCACTATCACCTTTACTTTTTAACTTCGCTCTAGAATATGCCATTAGGAAAGTTCAGGATAACAGAGAGGGTTTGGAATTGAACGGGTTACATCAGCTTTTTGTCTATGCGGATGACGTGAATATGTTAGGAAAAAATCCACAAACGATTAGGGAAAACACGGAAATTTCACTTGAAGCAAATAAAGCGATAGGTTTGGTAGTAAATCCCGGAAAGACAAAGTATATGATTATGTCTCGTGACCAGAATATTGTACGAAATGGAAATATAATCTGTTATATATATATATATATATATATATATATATATATATATGTATATGGAAATATGTTAATCCTTAGTCAATAGATAAGACTGACTTTTACGAAATACGAACATTAAGGGATGGAAAATGGGAGGCAGTAATGATCAAAATAATTATACCGATTTATTTTGTTTAACCAGCCTTTAAATTTAAAACAATGATTCACTCATAAAATTGGGTTAGACTATTCATCTCATCTCTCAGAATTGTTTCTAAAATGTATAAGAAAAGTAAAAAAATTCAATTTCATGTAGGCTACTCCCTTGATATAACTTCTTCTTTTTTTTTTTTTTTTTACTTCCGAGTAGAGAGGAGAGAGAAAGAAGTCGACGATTTTAAAAATTCACTAAACTATATTTAACTAGAGACATAAAATTTAAAGTGAAGGTTACTCTCTACAATATTGGTTAAACATTCTTAGATTTTTTAAATACCATATCCTAAGGTACTGATGAAAAGGCAGAAGGGAGTGAGAAATCTCATGTCATCCGATCTCGATGAAAGTCGATATCTGGGGATCTTTACGATCACAGAATACGAATAAGGTATTATTTAGTCCGACTTTGTCCCTGAAGTGTTGGAGTGGGACAAAAATGGGTGAAAAATTAAATTAGATATCTTAGGGGTTTTCGAGACGAAAATTACGAATAATACAATTTGTGCGAATTCAATATGGCAGTTTCAGTACTATGAATTATATTTTAAAAATTAAACATCGGATATCGCACAGGTAACACATGTACAGTATTTAAGGGGGTATGTAACACCTTTTGATAGTAGGCCTATACATTTGGTAAAATCCAAAGTGTAATTTCTATATATTCTGAATGAATGTTGTGCTGGAATTTAATATAGTCATCAGCCAATACCTGTAGGTTAATAAACTTTTTAGAATCAATAAAATACAGTATTTATTGTGAATGGTAATTATATTTTTCAATTGGTGCAATTTGTGCAGGGAAAATTGGTTTCTCCGATATTTTGTACGATTTCGAATATTTTAAAATGCTTTCTTCTCTGTTCTATTCACAATGTGCGTGTGAAGAAATTATTGCCCTTGTAATATCCATTACAATCCTATTTATTATACTCTTATATAAATCTAACTTCCGCAGCATGCAATTTTACCCAATTAACCAATTTATATTTTGATTATTAAGAAGAATCGTCATTATATTAGCTTGAATTGTCGCACCACCAGTAGACGATCCCTAGATTATTACTGGACAAATCTTGTATATTGATCTGGTAAGGGTAGAAGTTTTCTCTTAATTAAGAATTAATTTAATTTAGAAAATATAGGAGACGTATTGTAAAATCATTGCGAACGGAAGTCATTTACATTTATTAAAGGTATTCTTTGAGTAGGACTGTACCGTGGTGTGTTTCATAATAAGGATAATTGATATGAGCTGCTGTTATGAAAATATGAACGACTCAGAATGTTATCGCATCTCATTCTCGCAGCTTACAGAAACAATATTGGCTCGCCTACTGGAAATGTCATCGAGGTCATCTGCCAAAATCGGTGCCTCCGACTATACTTACTTACTTATTGGCTTTTAAGGAACCCGGACGTTCATTGCCGCCCTCACATAAGCCCACCATTGGTCCCTATCCCGAGCAAGATTAATCCATTCTCTATCATCATATCCCACCTCTCTCAAATCCATTTTAATATTATCTTCCCATCTACGTCTCGGCCTCCCCAAAGGTCTTTACCCCTCCGGCCTCCCAACTAACACTCTATATGCATTTCTGGATTCGCTCATACGTGCTACATGCCCTGCCCATCTCAAACGTCTGGATTTAATGTTCCTAATTATGTCAGGTGAAGAATACAATGTGTGCAGTTCTGTGTTGTGTAACTTTCTCCATTCTCCTATAACTTCATCCCTCTTAGCCCCAAATATTTTCCTAAACACCTTACTCTCTAACACCCTTAATCGATGTTCCTCTCTCAAAGTGAGAGTCCAAGTTTCACAACCATACAGAACAACCGGTAATATAACTGTTTTATAAATTCTAACTTTCAGATTTTTCGACACCAGACCGGATGATAAAAGTTTGTGAACCGAATAATAACAAGCATTTCCCATATTTATTCTGCGTTTAATTTCCTCCCGAGTATCATTTATATTTGTTACTGTTGCTCCAAGATATTTGAACTTCTCCACCTCTTCAAAAGATAAATTTCCAATTTTTATATTTCCATTTCGCACAACATTCTCGTCACGAGACATAATCATATACTTTGTGTTTTCGGGATTTACTTACAAACCTATCTCTTTACTTGCTTCCAGTAAAATTCCCGTGTTTTCCCTAATGGTTTGTGGATTTTCTCCTAACATATTCACGTCATCGGCATAGACAAGCAGCTGATGTAACCCGTTAAATTCCAAACCCCCTCTGTTATCCTGGACTTTCCTAATGGCATACTCTAGAGCAAAGTTAAAAAGTAAAGGTGATAGTGCATCTCCTTGCTTTAACCCACAGTGAATGGGAAACGCATCTGACAGAAACTGACCTATACGAACTCTGCTGTACCCTACCACAGGTGTAGCTGTAAGAATTATCGATCGTCTAAATCAACTTAACTTGGAATGCAACTGTTGTTGCGACAACAAAACATTCCATTTGTAAATTACATTAAATGCTGAAACCAACTCTGTATCAGCTTATTAAATACTACAGACTCAGGTGTGTACTGTATTCGGTGGATTGACTACTGAAGAGTCAGGGACATTGCTCACTCCATTTATCGCCCTATCAGCCTGACTTGAATCCTAATGGGAAAAAGTTAGGGGTGAATTTCATCACGAAATGTGAACTGCATTTCAGATGACGTGAGGCGACTCTGTGAAGAAATATTTAATAGCATGTGAGAAGATGACTGGAAACCTTATTGTGAATACTATATGTGAAGAAGATGGGGAATGATTATTGGGAAATGGAAGCCAGTTTCAAGAGTGAAATTAATTCCATTGAAATCAAGCTAGGAGGTGTAGACAGTGACACTGACGGCATTGAGTGCTATAACCATGGCACTTAAAGCGATGAAATGGAGTCATTTACTTCACTGGAATAAGAAATATGATAAAGCGCGGTGAGAGGTCGATGTTTTCAGTTTTAACATACACGCATAAACATCCACACTACGGTATAACTTATTTGTTCCTTCTTATCTCTCCCTTCTTTAGGGTAGGCTCGGAGATATATTTCTTCTACTATTTCAACTACTCTCTAATATAAATACTACTAATACAACTACCACAACATGTCACCCTTCAATTACTTCAGCCACCATAACTTGCTGCTACCATTATTATTCTTTATCTATTCATCTATTTATTTATTTATTTATTTATTTATTTATTTATTTATTTATTTATTTATTTATTTAATTTGGCGGTGTTAATCCCATCAGGTCCTCTACCACACCACCAGTACAATTAGACATATACAAGAAACAAATGCACAGAGAAGAAGGAAATAAGAAATAGAAGTAAAATTACAGATACAAATAGAAAAGCATAAATGCAAAAAAATGAGAGAAATTATATATATGCCTATATATTACTACTATTCATAATAATTAGGGCCCGGATTTGTATGTAATAAATATTTTTTTCCTAATGCGTACATTTCTAAAACAAAGTGTAATATCCATATCGAGGTCCGACAAACGCAAATTCCAAATTTTATTTTACATAAAAACACATATTTTACAAAAAAAGTTATGTGAATAAATATTTTCGATATTTTCTCCATAAATACATATTTCAGTATTTTTGATCATTCTCTTTTAACATTTCACAACAAAAAGAATTCATTACGAATGCTTCACTTCCGCTTGAGGTGAGAATTATTCACTTACACTTGCTTAATCGGGAGAGAAGAGAATCCAATCTCGAGATTGCGTCATACAGTGATTCTATGTTACTGTACGTGTTTTTTTCTGCTTCTGTAAACGGTTACCCTAACATAATTCATGTAACGTGTGTCGTTTACGCCCTGCATAGATTGTGTGAAATAATCCAATCCATTAATCCTAATGTGGACAAGTCAGTGTCCAACGGAAAAAAATCTCTCTAAAATCACCATCTTGTCAAAAAGATAAATCCTGATCTTCCATTGCCTCCTACACCTGTAATCATGCGTTGGGTCACCTGGCTTAACGCCGTGTTGTATTATGCAGATCATTTTTAAGCATTTACATCTGTAGTAAGTGAACTGGACAAAGACGATGCCTCTGCAATTGAGATTATTCAGAATTTAATATGTGATACTACTTTAAATTTTGTAACCTGGCCTGCATATCTGCTAATTTCGGTTTCTTGATTTACTCAATATAGAAACTAGAAACTTCTGTAGATGTATTGAGTAATTCAGTTAAAGAAATACAGTATGCTGAAAGGCAACTTAACACTACCTCAGGTTCGAAAATAGAAGTTCTAAGAAAAAAATTTAAGGATATGTTTGAGAAAAATAGTGGCTACCAAACCCTCTGCAAAGTCTCTTAAGTTATGGAAGGCTAAAATATAAGTGAACTTGATCGTGTGTGTGTTAGTGATATACCCCTTTTCAAACATGCAAGATTAACCTTTTCAAACATGCGAGATTAACATCGTATGATGTGGAACGTTCTTTTCTCAATATAAGGCATTGTTCTCGGATAATAGGCAAGAATTTGTGATCCACAATCTCGAGATGACATTATGTTGTGCGCCGCAACTCCAGTCAGCATCTAACATCTGATGTTTAGCTGCAATTGGTCAGTTTCAATATAATTTTTTCCAGTAACCTACGAACATTCTGATGTATTTGTTTTCATTTTCAGAAAATATTTTCTTAGTTTAGCACATAAAAATCCGGGCCCTAATAATAATAATAATAATAATAATAATAATAATAATAATAATAATAATAATAATACTCATAACTATAATAATAATAAGCATAATTATAATAATAATTATAATAATTATAATAATAATTATAATAATAATAACAATAATAATACTACAACTACCACCATACTACAGTACAACTATTAATAATAATTCAACTACGAATTACTAAAATAAATACGACAGATAAAACTACCACATCATAGGCTACTACATTTACGTCAGCCATCACCTACCACCACCACCACCATAACAAACTACCACCACCACCATAACAAACTACTACTACTAATACTACTACTACTACTACTACTACTACTACTACTACTACTACTACTACTACTATTACTACTACTACTATTATTGTTATTATTACTGCTACTGCTGCACCTACTCCTGTTCCTGCTACTGCTACTAACCCAAGTATTTTGTTTAAAATAAATTTATTTTACATAGGCCTATAATATGATACTGGATAGTTTTGAAATAAAAGCACTGCATACTGTTATATTCGTGAAATATAACAAATATTGCTCGTGTTCTTCATTCACTTTGGATAAAGTCATTCATAGCTGCTCTGTTCATAAATTCATCGCCGAATGAAAAATATCCGTGCTATTATTACCCGTGATACATTTCGGAAATATTTTGCATAGGCCTATATATTAGGCTATAATGTTATTCCACTACATTTTGTCCACTGCTGACACTTTCGAGGCACCCTCATGTTCCTAGAAATCGTCGCCCCGATTGTCTCGACGTCTCCATGGATTCGAGGTTCACATGTTCAAACCCTACCGAAGACGATGGAAATTCTATGAGCGATAAATCAGTGTAGGGCGGCTTGTTCCGAGAGGGAAGTAAAGCTGGAAGGTCGTGTCGTACATTTACGGCACTTAAAATGGCCCTATCGCTGATAAAGGATACCAGGAAATTTTGTCGGTATTTCAAGCACACGTTGAAATTCGAAACTAAATAACGCCCGACGTTGAATAAATTACTACTGCTGCAAATACTAGAAATAGGCATAATTCCACAAATATTGCATGATTACACAAATCGACTCACGTAGGGAAGAGAAAAGTTTCTTCATATCTTTACTATAAAGAGTGATTCACGAGGATTTACCGTCCTTTACGGAGCTTATTGCCGAAGACATTCTGAGCAAAAAATGTCATATAAGCATGGGTCCTATTCTCATTATTTACAGAGTTACGTTTCGTTATTAGAACGCATTGCTGTGAACGCGTGATCATGGTCAGCGTGCAGTCAGCACTAGCAGCCAGCGAGAGCGCTACGGAAATCAAAGATAGCCGTATGCAGTTAAGTAGCGCGACGAATGCCGTTCACAAGCGTGCGGCCAAGTGTACTCAAGCGGACGGCGACATTTTTTAAAATATGTTGTAAACTCTTCAAGACTGTAACTTAGGATGCAAAATTGAACTGCAAATTAAGTCCGTGGAAGTGGTGTGATTTGTAATAATTGTTGTGATAAGTGCATAAGAATAATGCAATTTTCTAGTTATAAATACATAAAGATGTCTGTACGAAGCAACTAAGGCAGGGCCGGGCATGAGAGCGATTCTATTTAGTCGGCCAGAGCTGCTCTCGCTCCGAAAGGCACTTCAATTCCAAGCCAGAGCAGAACGCTCACGCAGTGGCGGACTCGCATTACAGCTACCTTCCCTGCATTAATATAACAAGAGCCATTCATTCAGGCTGTCAGTACATAATAGTTTATAAGGATAGCACATCAATCCATTGTACATTACAGAATTTATAACACTCTTATTAATTTAATGAAATAAACTTCGCTCTATGCACACACACAAATCATTAGGCTTATTTACATAACCCATACGCATATACTGCAATTTCCTCACCACGGTTCTACGAGACAGGCATATGGCTTCCACTTCCCCTATTTGCTATGGACAGAGTTCATCTGCCAATATAATTAAACATCGCTTGATGAATTTCACCTTCGTTGAATGTTTTCAATTCCTTTGTAATTTCGTGGCAAATTCTGTAGCTAATTCTCATAACCGATTCACTGAGTGCATTATTGTCATCCTGTTAATATGTAATATAATATAATATAATATAATATAATATATGACCATAAATTAATGCAACTTAAGGAAAATGTTTCTCAGGTAGAGTATCTATTCCATATTTATATTGCATTATAAGGTTATTATAGTACATTTAGTAATATATATATATATATATATATATATATATATATATAGCCTATACAGTATATATCATATTATATTATATATTATAAACTGTAATATACTATACTATGATATATCATAATATTTGTATAATTTAAAATTATATATTACTAAATGTAAAATAACTTATAATGCAATATAAATATCAAATAGATATTCTGATATAATGTACCTGAGAAACATTTCCTTTAAGTTGTATTAATTTATGACGTTCATTACCAACATATTTGTCATATTCAGTAGCATGTTGTAAAGAATAATGCCGTTGGATAGTGAACTTCTTAATCAGTTGGAGTGTTTTATGCCAAATTAAACACTTTGCTAATCCACTGCTCTCTACGAAAAAGAATTCCTCCTCCCATGATACATTAAAAGCATTGGGAGTAACGGGAAGCTTTAGTGTATGAGCGAAAGCTCCTTCTTCAAAGTTCGCCATCATACTGAAGAGTCACCACTGCACCGACACTGAATGACGTACAGTATGCTTACGTCACAGCGCTCGCAAGATCGGCTCTTTAAAGCACACAGCGCTCATTTCTCAGAATCACGTAATGTGCCCAGCCCTGAACTAAGAAGTTCACAGCACATTTTTAGCTTCATAATACATGCCAATTAAAGAAATGATACTTCTGAATGGTTCATTCTCTATTTGTATTATTCTTTTACCTTCAAACTAAAGAAAAACGTATGTTAGAAACAACTTGAAATTAGTGTAACTCTGAAAATATTGAGACATGACATTTTTTTCTCAAAATGTCTTCAGAAAGACAGCTCCGTAAAAGACGGTAAATCCTCGTTAATCACTCTGTATTTCAACGTAGTATTTAGAGAATGGCTGAACAGTTTACAGAAGAGGCAGAGGCAAATAGAGAGAGAGAGAGAGAGAGCTGTAATTCCAATTAAAATAGTGAGTACTCTTCAAAATATTTAATTCACAACTGCACATTATTGAATTCGATGGACCAACATGACAAAGGGTTTACTTAAAGGTAAGCTGAAGTGTTAAGAATTTGTTTTAGCAATGAGCTTAATGATATCTGACCACAACTGACTGGATTTATTTCTATGGGGCTAATTGTAATCCGGAGTGTATCTGGATAAAGAAAAATAAATTGAAGACTTGAGGGAAAGAATTAGAGATGAGATGGAACAGATAAACGTTGTGACTGTAAGAAAGAAGTGGACGGTTGCCACGACTGACTACGATAATGTCTGATTGTGAATGACTCTCATTTCGAGAAACATTAATAAATATTGTGAAATAAGAGTACCTTCCATTCTTTAATATGCGTCACAAATTTGTTAGTAATAGTCAGACAAACTTAAAAACGATAGACATCATAGAAACTCAAAACCATTCTGATTAAATTTTCCTTTCGCGCAACTTGACAAATTTTCGGGACTTCTTTTGTCAATGCTTCTTACCTTTGTAAGTGATTGATATTATAATGAAAAAAAAAACAGTTCATTAAGAATAAACTACATGACATATTAATAGTTATTTATCATGATCTGGGCAATAATGAGGGTAGTAACAGTAGTTTTAAATACATTGTGAGAGAAATGTCACTAATTTTTGTGTTGAGCGAGATTTACATGATGTGTTAGAGGATTTTGGGACCTTGTACACCCTGTACAGAGCATAGCAATGCTGTCTTTGAATTAGGCAATCAGTTTTAACAGGCTATATTGGTAGAGTTGTGAACCCATTTCATCCAACATAATCAGGTGTTAACCTTCAAGTAACAATATAACGAAAGTGTCTTAGCAAAGTTTGTCACCCCTAGATAACAAAGACAATAGAGTAGGTTGTTCCTTTAAAGAACTTTGTAACAAATTTTACTCCATCTTGATAGTAGCACTTTCCTTTGTCGGCCGTGTGATGTACGAAATTCTGTTAACTAAAGCACGTTGTTTGTCATGCTCTTGGAAGTTTCGTCTTCCTGCGCCTGGTGGCCATGCATCCAGCGGAACTTGTTGCTAGCGACACCTCTTCATATCTAAAATCTAACACACACGTAGCTAAAGTTTCGATTATGGTTATAGTACATTAAGTACCACCTATCCTTCGCCTCTTCTTCGCCAACATCCCTCTCCGGGAAAACTTGAACCGAAATCTACAGTCCCTCCCCATCTCTCCCTCCCCGATGTGTGTTCGCGCGTGCCTGCTGTAGGCCTACTTAAGCTGTAAGAAGCTCCTCATCTCTACCAAACCTCTTCCTGCCTCTCCCATCTCCACTGTAATGTGGGTATTTTTTTCCCCTCCGCGTGTTGAAACATTCTCAAAGTTTGCTCTACTGCTTTGGGGTGGGTTCAGACTCGTTGCTTACGATGCCGTATCAGCGTCAGAAGTCGTAGGTCTGTATACTCAGGGCTGTGTTGCACACTTTTAGAGCTTGTGTTAACACAAAGCAAATAAATGATAAAAGTGTGACTTGTTAATAACATTCTAGCTATCCCAAAACTGTTTCAACTATACTTAAAAATATGGTTTTATAAAATGCATGTTTCATTAGCGAATTATTTTCTTATCGTTATACACTCAGCTAGTCAAATATTTAATGTAACGCAATTTTATGGTAAGTCATTAACGTATAAAACATTTAAGACTAGCATGTACTCGGAGCAATTCTAATCTGGCACAGAACATAAACAGTGTTATTAAATGACGCATACTCTCCTGCTATACGTAATTAAAATAATGTTCAATTTTGTAGATGCATTTCTAATATCTTGGCAATACATTCAAGAGTATGTTGGTACTGCTAGTAATAATTTCTGTCTCTTATCGATAATGGCACAAGATGTTTGGCTCAATAGTACTATATTAGTGCTTCTTTAAAATGTATTTATTTGTTGCTTTCAAAGTGATTGTAAACTTCAGTTAGAGCTATGAATGTAGATGGAAATTATTTAAACGTACCTCAATGCCATACTCTCGATTCTAATACTGGGATAAACTGTCGATATTTTATCGAAGTCCTGTGCTAGTATTTTGTGATTGAATTTCATATTTTAAGACGAGAATTCTTAGAAGATACTTCGTACACATACCTAAACTAAATCCAAGGAAGAATAAAATACATTAAAATACCTATCATCATCATCATCGATACCAAGTATTACAATTTTCTCATCTTCCGTCTCAAACAATTTATTTTATCTGTGTATACTATATTTTATGTTACAATTGAAGAGTCCACTGCAAAAAAGGGGGAATGTCGAATGTATTGCAGGAAATGCAATTTAAACTTTGAGCACAGTCTAATATATACAATCACGAAGATGAACACGTAGTAAATATGCATTCATAGATAGTTGTGACCACTGGGATCGCTAATATCGCCTCAATACAGACAATGCGAAATAGTACCTGCACAGTCTATTGTTCCTAGTACCCTCACAACTCAAGCTTCGTGACTGTATATACTAGACTGTGCTTTGACATTCCCCCTTTTTGTGTGGTACACCAATTCTTCAACACGATGTAGATGTGGAACTATCATCTTTCTTGCGGTGCAACAAAATATATTATATTCTACTCCCTTCGATCTGTAGTGCTGAAACTTCATTTCATTTTTCACAAATTTACGACATTCCTCCTTTTTACAGTGGACTCTTCAAGTATTAAAAAAATAAAATAAAATAAAACAAACTATTCAGGCTGTGTTTTCAGGGTTGACCTATGTTCCTTCTTTTAGGAAGCACTGGTTAATCTGGTTTCGGGCATATGATCGATAATATTACTCCAGTAATTTTATATTTTTCAACTGCAACTACAATTATTGATCCTACAAGGAAGAATTTCATTTCTGATTACTCAATCCGGCTATTGATCTTAGTTGGTCCGACTTCAAGGTCCAGCTTTTGCTTCTTATAATAATAGTGGCTATGCGGTGATTCTGACAGGATGATTAAGAAGGAATACTAAGGTTGTAGTATGGACTAGTCTGAGTAGAAAAGTTCATATAAACATGTGTCAAATTTTCAATGATTGTGGAAATACAGTTATAGCAAGAAAAGAAGACAAATGGATCAACGATTACATGTATTCCTTGTTTACATGTTACCAATATATTTCAACAATTCAGTTCACATTTCCGCTCTGTTTACAAGCAAGTGTTGGTTGCTCTTCTGAGCTCGTCTTATCGTGGTACCACTATTCATAATGCGAGGGATCAATTCGCCCTCTGTGTTTATTTTATGTTTGTACACTTCGCATTTTATCCACAGACAAACATCGACAGCAATAAGGCCTGGGGACATTGATGACCAATGCACGTGACCACTATGGCCGATCCATCATTCGGGGAATGTGAGATTTCGATTATGTTCCACCTCACGGATAAAATGTGTAGGGACTCCGTCATGCTGACGAACATGCCGATACTTGTTGTCAAGGGAACTACAAACAACTGTTTCCCTTATACCCATTATAAACAATGCTGCACTCAGACGATCTCAGAAAAGCGACACATATTACTACTTTGTATGTAGTCAATAGTACATAGTCATTTGCCGTTCTTTCATACCGTTTGTAAGGCTTGTCATGTGCATCATTCGAACTGCTGTATCATCACACCTATTGCAAATTTAACACATGTTTATATGAACTTTTTTATTACTCAGAATAATTCATATTACCATCTCTTTGTACATACGGGGTGATTCACGAGGATTTACCGTCTTTTACGGAGCTTATTTCTGAAGACATTTTGAGCACAAAATGTCGTATAAACATAGTTCCTATTCACAATATTTTCAGAGTTACACTAATTTAAAGTTGTTTGTAAAAAACGTTTTTTCTTTAGTTTGAAGGTAAAAGAATAATACATATAGAGAATGAACCATTCAGAAGTATCATTTCTTTAATTGGCAAGTATTATGAAGCTAAAAATGTGCTGTGAACTCCTTAGGTGTTTCGTACAGACATCTCTTTCTATTTTTAACTAGAAAATTACACCATTCTTACGCACTTATCACAACAATTATTACAAATCACACCACTTCCACCGAATGAATTATTTTCAGTTAAATTTTGCATCCTAATTTACAGTCTTGGAGAGTTTATAACACATTTTAAAAAATGTCGCCGTCCGCTTGAGTACACTTGGCCGCACGCTTGTGAACGGCACTTGTCGCGCTACGTAACTGCTCGCGCTGGCTGTTGGCTGCACGCTGACCAAGATCACGCGTTCACAGCAATGAGTTCCAATAACGAAACGTAACTCTGTAAATATTGAGGATAGTACCCATATTTATAAGCCATTTTTTTGCTCAGAATGTCTTCGGAAATAAGTTCTGTAAAGGAGATTAAATCCTCGTGGATCACCCTGTATTTACTATTCCTCCGGAATCATCCTGTATGCAGTTTTAACAATGTCTCTCTCCTTACATTGTGCTTCAGTGTTCGCTGAATTATTCTAAAATTGATCTAAATCTGATTTACTTAAACATTTTATGATATTAAAATATTCGTTTCTCATAAATTATGAAAAATAAGTACTGTGACCAAAAATAACAGGATTTATGAATAGATCAATTGCCTTGGTTGCAAGGTAGATTACTTGAAGCACAGAGACATGGTATAAAATAGATCAAGTGCGAATGATATTCCTCTGCTGTGGCTTAGTAGTAGCGTTTCCTGTTATAAATCAGCAGAAGATCCGATTTTATGTTAGAAACTGGAAATTTATTTGCATCTTAAAGGAGCTTGATATTTGCTCCTTGTTTGGTATTTTGCTCCTATATTAGGCGGTGGAAATGAGCCACATTTGTCACAAGTTCACAGAATCCCGCTATTGGCAAATGTCTAGTGATTGATATGGATATTAGTCAATTATAAGTTGAGACGAGAAGTCTGTCTTCAACACAAATACAGTTTTTATGCACTCGTTATGGAATGTGTACTGATTATTAAGCTCACTTGAGCCGACCCCACCATGCTGCATGGTTCTTTGCTCACCAGCCATCAAATCTGAATATCATACATCTGCTGTAACTTAGAGAACTACTGAGTTCTCATGTCCCCGCCAGCTCCTGTTCTTCTCTGTAGACCTATGAGTCATCTACAATCCACCACCACTAAAATCTATCAATTTTTGGACAAATAGTGAATATACACCACAGCGGATGGTCGATTCTGCGCCTCGAAAATACAAGTGATGGCCTGTTTTTCGAAACGGAGATGATAATGAAAAAGGAATTGTGGAAAATATTTGTTGAATAAAAAGGGTAAAACTCCGAGAAATACCACAGAAACTTGTTTCCAACGCCAACAATACAATTCTGCTATCGCAGAATTTGAACTAAGCAATAGCTCTGCCAATTGAGTTACCAAGACGCCTGATGTCTACGTAATGATGACAGGAAAAGATCCCTAAGTGTTAAAACGAAACTGACCAAATAATCCACACTTGAAGGTTGTTTATGATAATGAAGATTAGGTCTATATGATGTGATGGTAAAATGGTAAAATATCACAATGAAGAAATACGTAAGCCACTGTTGTTGTCTACTGATAGCAAGCAGTTTTATCCATTTTTATTATTAGGATCTTAAGCGGCATTTAATCGAAGTTCTCAGCTCATGCGAAAATATTTTCACTATAATGTTTGTTTATTAGGCCTATAGGTAGCTTGAAATATGGGGCCATTCTACCCGATTATGTGCATATAAGTAAGGTTTACAGTACAAGATAAAATAACAGAGAACATAATGTAAAAGAAAACCTATAATTTAAAACAAAGTCAATAAGATACAGAGCGACAAAACGATGGCTAGGATGTGAAGTAAGAACAGACTTTACGTCAGCACTGTGAAAGGAAGGGAGAAAGAATTGTTTTAAGCTACATCGTTTCTAACCCCTTCACCTGTTCTTTATAAGCTAACGCAAGAATACGGATCCACCCTCGTGTGAAAAACTGTAATTTACAGAAGGAGGCCATAACAGACTTCTCCTTGAAGTGGCCACACAGGAAAATATTGTTGTAGACTGGAATGTTCTTAGTAAAGAAACCCACTGCCTTCTACCTCTTGTTTTCTTTTCCGAGACCTTACTTGAAATCGGATATTGTTCTTTCCCCTTGCCAATAGCTCACTAACACTAAGTTTTAATGAAGTTACTGTACTGAAGTGCACTTTCTTGTTGCTTGCGTCATTTATCACATTCCCCCCAATCTCATGCTGTGCAATGCAACAATATGATTCGTTCCCGTGGTTAACCACGTATAATGCAATTTTTAATTCTTTTACAGATTTATTCGCCGATAACGTTATACTAAATTCTCTCCAATATCTCATTTCCTCTAAACTATACTTCACAAACGGCGCTAATTTAGCGTGGCCTCTCCTTCGGAGCGGGAGAGCCGTCTAATAGCTGGCCAGAAAGTACGTCGGAATGACGTAGGCCTGGTTTAGGTAGAGGATAGTCCATGCAGCTATCTGGTGTAGTGTATATTATCAGTAGCTATTTCACTTTGCCTATCTACGGCTACATAATGGAGGAATATAAAAAACAGAAAAATGATCATTAGGGAAATTCTTTCAATATTGCATGGGAAAATGCTTATTTTTTCACAGCAGCTGGAGTCAATACTTATCTGCCACAAAAGTTCGAAAGAAGGAGGAAAACATAATATAATGGGTCATTACTAGTCCACACATAGAGATACGATGGTTTTGTTAGTGAAGATCGCAATGTTCATTATTACATGAGGTAGGGTGCGATTTTATTAATCTTCCACAACTTAAATATCTCTCTTCAGGGAAAATGCCAGCTCATTGTTGATATCTTGAATGAATTACGGGATTTCTGTCGTAAACTTACACTTTTCGTAGGTCAGTTTCGGGAAGGTAATATGGCTCACTTTCGAACGAAAGAAACTGCTCGTGATGAAGCCATGTTAAACGATTATGTGCAAATATTAATTGAAATTCAAAATGAATTTAATTTTAGGTTTCAAGCTCTGTCTTAATTGGAAAGAAGTTTTCATAATAAATTCCTTCAACACCAGTTGAAACAGTGTCATACGATTTACTGCTTGAACTTATTGATCTTCAATGTGGCCTAAGGGCTAAAGACCGTTTGAATAATACTACTAATCTGGTTGAGTTTTACAAGAATAAACCTCAGCAATAATATCCACGACTACACAAGCTGGCTGTGAAAATGATTGCTATGTTTGGCTCAACATTTATATATTATGTGAGCAACAGTTTTCTATTATCTACTTTAATAAAGGCAGACATCGAACATCTGTAACTGATGTTTCTTTACGATCAGTACTGTTCCTTTCAGCTGCCAATATCATAAAACCCCCTTTTCATATACTGATAAATAAAAATATAATAACATGATATCGTATATTTCAGTAGTTATAGAGTTTATATTATTTCTGTAAAATAAATATTTCTTCATTAATTAATAATACTCCAAGATAGTTTTGTAAACACTGAACGGGAATTAATTTCATGAACACTCGTACTAGTACTTTTGTGTACATTTTGTATGAGATCACACCTTCTTCCAGTCTACACTTATACAGAGCGCAGCCAATATCTGCATTCCGCTCTCGAGCTGTGAGCCGGCTCAGAGAGCGTAAACCTTGTGCAGGCCTGCTCTAAACTGTTTATAGGCCTATAATAATTGGGTAACGGTCGTGGTCATATCCTTCACTTAAGCACACTTCGAGGCTATTAATTCATTCGACATATTTGCAAGAAAACGAAAGGTAATATTTTGCTATTTAATGGTACAGTTTACATAGAATAATATTACACTTTGTAAACAAGCCTCAGAGCCGTTCAAAATTCAGAGATCGGTTACGGAGAGTATTCTGCCGGCAGTATCTCTCCTGTCGTGACAAAGCTCAAATGCTGATGCAACTTGGTTGATCTATATTTCTTGTGCCTCAAAGGCATCTTCCTATTTTTCAGATTATCAATACGAGTAATTTATATTAAGATAGGTGTAAAGAACAATTTAGTATAGTTTGAAATGTATCCTATCTGGACAGCGAACGATACTTCGCAACATCGGCGCGTAGTGTGAGCCCGCAACCTGAGCGTTACGGACCTAGAGGCGCTGAGTTGCACCACTTGTCGTTTATTCCAAGGAAAAATCAAAGGATCCAGGGGCCCGTTTCACAATCCTTACAAATTAAAAATTAACAATTTACAAATAACAAGTAAAAGATTACAAATGCTTGTAAATTGTATTTCACAATGCTATTTTATTAGTTTGTAAAGTCTGACGAACTTTACAAAATCAGCTAAAGAAATTTACAAATACGCATTATTGGTTACACAATATCGCCAACGACAGTTTACAAAAATCGCTAAGGAGCAGAGCTAAAGTCGCTGTATTTTTACTACTATCGATACATATGTTTATATTTTGTACTAAAATAGATTATTGTAAGCTTGTTGATTCATATTTCACCAACAGAAAATATAAAATATTGTTTAAAAAATTAAAAGTATTTAGATTTTTATATATTGGCGACAATGGAGTTTCATGTGATGTGATTGGTCGAGTATACTAATAAGTCTATTACTTAAATGACCAAAGTTAGCACAAAATTCAGTCAAATAAGTAAATAACAGATTCTGTCTACGTACAAATATGCAATTGATAAAATAATTACGATGTCTAAACACAAAATCAGGTTAATTTTTTGTGTTGATCAATCAGTATTTATTAATGTTTCATCCCTAACCTCACAAACATTAGTGATCCCATCAGCAGCATAAAAATTCTGTGCTACAGTAAATAACATTTTGGTGATCAAAAACCTCCCCCGAATTTAACTCTTCTAACAACATCAACTACATTGTGCGCACTTTTGCACACTGATATCTTAGAAATTCCGTGCTTATCTGCTAACCCACGGAACTGACTGCATCCAATGCAAAACAACACAGTTCTCGCTTTGAGGTTAGGGCATCACTTTTCTCTTTCGGATGTTGGATATATGATGTCCCATATCTTGTAGGAGAGATTCCAGAGAAATGGGACTCGAAACGACTTCAGAATACCGCGTAAGTAGTGTTGCTATTGCATTATTGTATAATTAATTTTTGGTGCAGGAACTTCTTTATTAGTGCGAATATTTATTAAGTACAGTCTTCGTACATAAATACTTACGCGGTATTCTGAAATATAGCGCGGGACTCATTCGAAAGCTTCCATTAAATTTAAACCAATGATACGAACGTGCTATTAATTCTTGGCCGGAGAATTTTACGTATACGTCTTCGTTTGATTAGGCCTAAATTCAATATCTTCGTCTGAGTCACTATAACTCCTTAATAACATCAAAACTGCTTTAGTTTAATCCTTAACATTATCCTGTTACTCAAAAATTAATTTAATAAGTATTTCTTTATTGTATTTATTCATAATTTGTTGCAATATCAAACTTTACACATCTCAGAGGTATTGTAGAAAATGTGCTAATTTTACAAGTAAAATTTACATGTTTGTAAAATTACTCTTCATTGTGAAACAGAATACTTGTAAAGTGAGCTAAATTTAATTTGTAAAGATTTGATTTCATTTGTAAAGTTCAACATTGCAAACAAAGATTGTGAAACAGAAGTTTACAATTTACAAGCAAAGTTTACAATTTACAAAGATTGTAAACATTGTGAAACAGGCCCCAGAGCGTTGAAGTTGCAGTAAGTGTGGACGTGCATGGAAGCTGGACGTGTAACACCTATTCGTGCCGCATGTGTGGCTACAGTGCTAGTGCACTGGCCTTCCATGAAGACGGTCCGGGTTCGGTCTGCGTGGAATGTATGATGGTAAAATAGACGTTGCATAAGGGTTTTCTCGGCGTTCTCTGTTTCCCTCTTTCATTCCAACACTTCCCTTCGCCTTCATTTCATCTCTCGGAACAACTGGATAAGGCCGACCGCACAGCAGCGCCGACTATGCTCGCCACTAGTGACCTGGCCGTACCGAAATAAGGCAATCGAAATTTCGATAGTAAATTCGCGACTACATTCTTTAAGCATTATTTCAAATGCAAGGTTTACGGAGTCTAACGGCGGTCTTTTGAATGCACTAGAAGAAAATACAGATATAGTAAGATATTATAGCAGATTATTATAGCGAAATGAAGGAAAAATATGATGTGATTTAGAAAATATCACTGAAATCGACGAAATCAAATTTCGTGGCAATCGTCGTCAAGCGCTAGCTAGGGTACGTAATTATAACCGCATTGGCGGTGTATTTTTGGTTCAGAGAAAAGAGCTCGTCTTTACGAAAGAAACGTTCAGCTGCCATGAAATTAATTATTGCTTTCATAACATTGCTTATCAATTTTACGAAAAAATTATCATCAGAACAATGGGCGACTAGAAACATCACTAGTGTCCACCCCTGTGGAGTAACGGTTAGCTTGCCTGACCGTGAAACGAGCGGGCACGGATTCAAATCCTGGTTGAGGTTTTTCAGGGAGTTTACGTCAACACATTAAGAGCAATTGCTTGGTAACTTTCGGCACTGGATCCTGGACTCATTTCGCTGTCGTTATCACCTTCATAGCATTCAGACGCTAGATAACCATAATATTGATCGTCTGACCGCGAAACCAGATGGCCCGGGTTCGAATACCGGTCGGGGCAAGGTACCTGGTTGAGGTTTTTTCCGGGGTTTTCCCTCAACGCAATACGAGAAAATGCTGGGAAAACATTTGGTGCTGGACCCGGACTAATTTCACCAGCATTATCACCTTCATTTCATTCAGACGCTAAATAACCTAGATGTTGATACAGCGTCGCAAAATAATAATAATAATAATAATAATAATAATAATAATAATAATAATAATGGCTCTATTTAACCTAGCAGAGTTAAAGCCGTAAGGCCTTCTTTTACACTCAACCAGGATTAAAACTTGCTTAATTGAACATACAACTGGATCGGAATTAAGTAATTACATACTGATACAATTTAGGTACATGATGAGATCAAAAGAGGTAGTTACATAAAAATTTACCTCATAAAATAAAAATAAACATAGTGGAATACATATTAATATTGTTAGAATCAAATACGAATCACATAAAAACAAAAGCCGATAATTCAATAAAAAATGTGCACAGTAAAAATAAAAATAAACACATTAGTATACATATTAGTATTAGATTACAATTAAGTAGGATTCACATAATTAAACCAGAAACCGACAATTGAATAAAATGTACACAAAAAAATAGATTAAGTTAATAATAAAAAAACAACACAGTGGGATACATATTGGAGTTAAGTGATAGATAAACACGATTTACGTGATTGCACAATGAAAATCAGAAACAAAAAAAAATAATAAAAATACAGTGGAACACATTCCATTAAATGTTTGCAACGCGTTAGGTCTGGCAACTCATCATAATATATTTTTCTAATTTACATTTAAGGAAATTAAAGTTCGACAGCCCTTTACTTCAGAAAATAACCCACTACAAAAATACTCGTACATCACTAGCTAAGCGAAAAGCACATTCGACCATATTGAAACAAAAGAAAATGCGAGCGGGGTTTTAGTTCCTACGTAGTATGTCTCCTCTCACATTATTTATCCCCTCATGTAATCCACTCCAAACTTGTCTCATTCCCCGGCCTTATGTCGCTTAGCTATCCCCTTATTTAACTCATGAAACCTTTTAACTCGCAATATGTACGCAAATAAGTTGCGTTGCAAAATGATTCAACCCCTATACTTATGGCAAGTACGGGTTTCCGATTCTAGATTCTAAGGGCTTGAGGCTCCAGGTTCTATTCGGGCTCTTTAGTAGATGATGAAACCTTACCTGCAGGGTCAAGGAAATATAGCCCACTTGTTAGCGTAGGATTAATGTCAATCAATTAGTCACTCAATCAACCATCAATCAACATCCATTCGTCTGTCTGTGTGGGTAGTGAACATGGAATGGACCGAGCAACACACGTTGCACTTTATGGAATAATACAGAGGAAAAGAAATTTTGTGAAATGCCAAACACCACAAGGAATTTTAACAAAAGTTTAAGCAACGATGCTTGGGAGCAGCTGGCGGCTTGATGTTACGACCCAGCGTTGCGGGCCGATGATGCGGAGCGAACCATCAAATGTCGGTATTCCTGCGTAACAGTCAAAGGACTCAGCTCTGGTTGCAGTATGTGTGGACGCTGACACAAATACGTTGGACTGCGCATGCTGACGTCACACTGGGATGTTAATGATTGCAATTTGAATTTTAATGTTTCCGAATTATTATTAAATTGAGCAAACCATGCTGCACCAGTACCATGTTCATGCTTTATACTTATTTATGTTTATTTTATGTTCAACTTCATTATTATTATTATTATTATTATTATTATTATTATTATTATTATTATTATTATTATTATTATTATTATTAGCTTCATAATTTATATTCATACGACTATTTTATTGACATTGATTATTTCCTGATTTATTGTAGTATTCAATGAGATCCAAAATTGTAACATCTATGTTAATTCACATTCGGAAACCAAAATCACTGTCCATATAGAAAATATTACTGTCAATAATACGAATAATCAGCAAGTATGAAGTTATTGGCATGTAAAAATATGTCAATAATATATTATTATACTAGCAAGTATAAATAATAATAATTATTTGAATACATACTGCTGATGTCTACACTTCGCTCAAACACACGCCATAATGAATTACTTATTAAAAATTAAATACACGCAAACACTAAAAAGTAATTAACACTTCTTAGGAACACAAAATTGAAGTTATTCTCAATTTCTCAATTGTTAATTGAACATAATTCAATACACCGATACGAAATGAGTTTAAATCACCGCCAATTACGGTGGTCAACTCCCTAGATTTTAACTTATTAAACAATAAAGTACTACAATAATTGAGGAGCTTTCTGGAATATAGACCTATAGATCTATGGGTCATTTTTCGGGAAATCGTTTTAATTGATCCGCCATATTGGATAGAATATTCCCTCCAAGTTTAGTTTCATACTTTCGCCATTTGAGTAATGGCAGCATTTATCGTGTCTGATGTGCAGTTCTCTGGAGCCTGTGCTGTGCACCAGCACAAGTTTGAGGAAGAGAGATGCTAAAAGGAAGAGATCAAGTGGTGATACATATGTAAACAGTACCAGAGATGAGGTTAAGAATAAGGAGTTTGTGCCAGTGAACGAATGTTGCCAGAAAAAGTGTCACAAATCCAGCAGAAGGAATTATATTAATTATTTTATAATGGACAAAGTAAGGAACTCCAAGATTCCTATTTAGCATGCGCCACGGAACTACAAGGTAAGAAACCAAATGGAAAGAAAACCGAAAATCCAAAGAACTTTCGAAACAACACTTGGGAGTAAATGTTATTTATAGCAGGATCTAAGATTAAAATTTGCCGCCCAGCTCTCTGTAAGCTTTTCAAAGTGTCAGTAAGGAATCTGAGGGTCATACAAAAAAAGGTATTATATAATGAAACCTTTGAAGAAAGAAGGGGCAGTCACGATAACCATCCACATAAATTGAAATCATATGTCTGGATTAAATTAGAGGAACATTTAAGCATTATTCCAAGTGAAAAGAGTCATTACTGTGCCAGTAAAACAAATTTAAATTACTTTCAGAATCCAAACTTAAATGTCAAGACATTATTTGAAATGTTTTCCAAATACTTTTTTCAACAAACTGGTAAAAATCTTACTATGAAATATGTAACTTATTTCAAGTTTTTGAAAGAACATTGCAACTATGCCTTCAAGCAGCCGAAGACAGACATTTGTGACTTTTGCTCACAATGTCAAAACACTTTGAGAAGTGATCCAACAGATGTTTGTGAAGTAGAGTATGCACTGCACCAGAGGAAGGCAGAGAGACACCTAACCATGAAGAGAGATTTTATCCTTAAGAGCAAAACAGACCCTTCTTATCTTGTTGTTGAGTTCGACTGTTCTCAAAATCTACCAGTTCCGAAGTTGAATGTAACCAGCCAATTTTATAAAAGGCTTCTATGGTTATATACGTTTAATTTTCACATACACAATGACAGTTCCTCGTTTATGTACTGTTTTATGGAAATGGAGGAGAAAAAAATATTCAAATACAGTTGCCTCATTTCTAAACCCTGCTTTAAAAAAGAAACTTAGTGAATTCCCTAATGTGAAAAAAGTGATTTTGCTTCCTGATGCCTGCGGAGAGCAAAATAAAAATTTAGTTAAGACTTCATTTTGTTCATGATTAGCCAGAGTCTGTGAAGTGGAAGTTACAAACCTATTTCCTGTCCGGGGATATTCTTTCGGACAAGGCGACAGGAACTTCGGACTAATGAAATCAAAATTGAAGAAAGTGGAGACAATCCCAACTGTGTTACCATATCTCTCAGCTATGGTAGAGTGTAGAACCTATCCTTCGCCATTTGAAGTTTGCATGAACAGTACACTAATGAAGGACTGGAGAAGTGGTCTCAACGAATAATGTCTCCCTAAACCCATTGCAAAAGGGAGTGTATTCAAGATACAATCATACACACAACTGAAATATACAACTAATGTGCTCACCAACTTACTTCAGTACATTTACTCCGTTTCGTCTGTGGAAACAGAAATATAGTACCCAACAGCTAAAATATATTGAACTTTCAACTGTGTATCAAGCACCAGTAAAATCTGTGAAAGAAGATGATGTTCGTGGCTTGTTTAAATACATGGATGAAGAAAGTTATATTTGGTTGGATAGGATGTTTGATGAAAGCAAAATATAAAATGTAAGGGACAGTAACAAATAATAAAATATAATAATTGTTAACTGTATTTTATTATATTCTTATATATTATTATTATTATTATTATTATTATTATTATTATTATTACTACATCTGAAATTAAACATATTACAGCATTACTAACTCCTATAAAACTCATTTACTGTCGATTTATGGAAAAAGGACCCAAACGCAAGTTCACTATTATCGTTATATTTTCAAGGCTCTGATACCTTTAATTTTCAAAATAACATATTTCTTGTTACAAAACGCAAAATTTGTTAAAAAGTTGGCTTGCATATATATTGCATGGAGTTTTTATTAAGTTACACATTCTAAAATTCTTTGATTGCAAATATCTCAATTCGCCATATTGCTTTATGGGTCCTTCTTCCAGAAACCTCCTCAATTAGGCATATCATATTTCTTCTGTCTGTGACATTCTATTCTTACAGTTCTGCATTACGTGTATTAAAATCATGACAATTTACTCGTAATATTTTATTATATTCAGTTTCGTCATGCGTAAACAGCATTAAACATTTATAAATAGAAGTATAGGCTGTACAAAGAAATACCAAGATTCTGTATTCCTAAAAAAGAAAAAAATTACTAGGTTTTATACTTTAAATAACAAAATCGTTCTAATAACTCGTTTCTGAGCAATAAAGACTCTGCTAATATTTACAGCATTTCTCCTTAAAAGGTACCATGGTTAAAATGAGAATAATACGAGATATATAGAGGTATATAGATAAGAAAGAATGTAGATTCAACGTAGACCTAAGCTGTAAAAATAGCAAAATTTACGGTATTTAGCTTTTTTTAAATAAAATCAATATAGGCCTACTATTGTAAAGTGTTGTAGACAAAAAATTCAAGAAACCTAATATTAACCACAGATGTAATATAACAATTATTAAAATTGATAGATGGATGGACGGACAGGCAGACAGACAGAGATATTTATTCGTCCCATAATATCTTACAGTTGCTTTAGAGTATAGAATAAAGAACATGTAAAATTCTTTCGTTTAAAATATAAAAATGCAAATATGAAATATATACAAATTAATACCTTAATGACAATAACATATTATACAATAGAATATATTTACCATTTCATAGTATTAAAATATTTACACTACCAATATGTGAAATGTCAAGAATTCATCTATAGAATAGAAAGTGTGAGATATTAAGTACGGTAATTTTTAGTTCTACTTTAAATAATGCAGGATTTTGATTATGACTCAATGTCTTAAAGACTACTGAACACTTTTATTGTCATGCAAGGTACTCCCTTTGATAGCATGATAAGTTTGATGATGGCGTTTGAAAATCATTCTTTCTGCAGGTATTTATACATGTATGGCTAAATTAGTTGGAAAATTTCTTTATTACATTAGAGGAAATTTATTGAAGAGTATAATGTACTGATTTGTTGAAGTCAGAATCTCTAATTAAAAAAAAAATTGGTCTACACGATTCTATAGTCTTTGCTGCAACTATTATTCTAATTTCTCTTTTTGTAATAATATATTTTTACTATCCCCAAAATATTATTTCGTAGAACTTAATGAAATAATTATAGGCAAATATATTGTCTTTAAGATACTCCTATTTACGAATTGTTGTAACGATCTAATTGCGAAGCATGCTGAGCTACGTTTGGGGGTTATTTCGTTAATATGATGGTTGCAGTTTAATGTAGATCTATTATTAATTTGCAAACCTGTAAATTTGGTTGTTGATGTTTCTAGTAGAGGTATATTGTTGATAGTTGTGTCTCATGTTTCAGAGATTAAATTTGAAGAGGTTTTAAATTGAATTATGTTAGTTTTATTAATGTTTAAAGCTAGTTTATCGGTTGTAAACCAGTCATAAATTTTAAGGAAAAGTATTTCTGTTTTATGTTTGAATGTGGCAAGTTGCTGTCTGTAATTATGACACTTGTGTCACCTGTAAATAGTATAGGATAATCTGTTCGTTTTATTAAGAGGCCAAGATCATTAATAAAAATTAGAAAAAGAACAGGTCCTAATAGAGATCTTTGCGTGACCCCTGTATGAACATTTCCCCATGTTGAAGTAGGTTTAAAGGTGTCACTGAATGCGTTGATTTCAACTTTTGTTTTCTGAAATGGAGATATGATTCAAACCACTATTAAGCTCTGCCTTTAATAACATAGTATTCTAATTTTTAAGTAGAATTTTATGATTAATACAATCGAAAGCTTTGGAGAGATCACAAAATATCCCTCCTACTTGTAATTTCCTATTAATTGCTTCCAGAATTTTATCAATTAAATTAAACGAAGCTTGCTCACTTGATGTATTCTTTCTGAATCCACATTATTGTTCTCAAATGAGAATGTTGCAGCAATTAAGATGCTGATATACTCTTTTATAAACATAGTGAACAACAAGTATGGAATATTGCTAATAACTTCTTAAATTTTACAAAAAAAAGTTTTATATAAAAAGCTGTTGGAGATAAACCAAACAATATGATACCAGTGTTCGAAAAAAGTTAGATTTCAGACATAAAGGTTGTGACAGTAAAGTTAATTTTCTTAATGATACTCTGTATTAAAATTTACATATTCCGATTCTCCATTAAATGTTATGTTTGAATCATACAAATTTTACTCACCGAGTTAGTTCTGTGGTAACAAGTTCTACATCCATACTAGCCGGTCCGGGTTCGATTTCCGGCGGTGTCAGAAATTTTCATGTAAATAGTGATAGTGATTCGTCCGTCGGGTGGGGACGTTAAGCCTGGCGGCCCTCTTGGTGCTACTCGGCAGAGTAGGTTACGTGCCGGCACCGGGTTTCCCCTTCTTCCTTCCTCACCATCATCATTCTCACCCATTCCCTACACTACACTTACACATACACTCACCCTAGTAGCCTACACGACATAATTCTTCATAGATACACATCATGCATAACGTGGCCCGCCGAAGTGGTGTGCAATTTGAAAGTCGGTCACAGTCCTGCCATCTATGTGCAGTATGCGGAAACCCGAATCACGCAAGTGAAGTGAGTAAGCATAAGATACACAGATAATATTAAAATGGATTTGAGGGAGGTGGGATATGATGGTAGAGACTGGATTAATCTTGCTCAGGATAGGGACCAATGGTGGGCTTATGTGAGAGCGGCAATGAACCTCCGGGTTCCTTAAAAGCCAGTAAGTAAGTAAATAATGTTCCTAGTTGTTTTGATTTTATTAGTCAAGTTTAGAATAAATTGTTAAAGTAAAGTTATTTGGCTTTTAAGATTACTTTGTGTTTCATTTAACTGATAAAATTCTGGAAGCAATTTATAAAAAATTACAAGTAGGAGGGGTATTTTGTGATCTCTCCAAAGCCTTCGTTTGTATTAATCATAAAATTGTACTACAGAAATTAGACCTATTAATTTGCGGTCATTACTATTTCTACTTTAAATATATTGAGTTCTCTTTGTTTTTCACGAGATTCTTATGTGTTGTGTAATCCAATTATTTTTAGATGTTAGAGAATTTTTGTGCTTTACAAGAAAACTTAGTTCAAAGATATTTAAGAATGTATTATGAAACGCATTGAATTTACTATTCATATCTTCATTGACGTGTACTGATTTCCAGGTTTCATTTTTTAATTTAGCTTCAAAGTCCTTTAAAGATTCTTCATTTATGATTCTTAACCTAATTTCAGTATTGTGTGTTGATTCAGTAATGTTATTGCATATCATTGTACGGTTGCCAGAAATCGCATCGTCACTCCCATTCTTTCTTGAACTGAATGTGGTATCCTTCTTTGCAACATTAGGCGCCAGCAAATATTTAAAGTCTGTAGGTGACATTCTGGTAAATTTTTTATAATGTCCACCAACTGTTTTGAACTTCAAGTCAGCCAGAAAACTTGAATCACCACATTTATTTCTACTTGTATATGATATGTAACTATGTTTGTCACCATTGCCTCTGTTTCCGTTTCTTTTTGCACGCAAAATGCAAATAAATATAGGCTGCTGCAACTACGTCCACGATTGAAAGTAGGAGTACCTGAACTGGCGGACGCTGGTAGGTTAGGGACCAATTTTACCAAACTTCGTTACAATAACGCTAACAGCATGTTGACTAACGTGTTGTTAAAAATTAAACATCCTGTTAGTGCAATAGTGTTTCACCAACAATTTGAGGTAGTTTGGTTAGGTAACATGGTGTTAAGAGTAATGTAACAGGAATCAAAGAAGCAGTGATTGTATGAAGGTTTACTGAATGTGCCTGTAGTTGCTGTAGTCATTTGTTTTAGCGGGGAATTGTATTTTTTTACATTATGGAAGTATTGGAGACTAACATAATTACAACGGAAATCGAGGAAAAGAAAGTGTAAGGAGCAGTAATTTTACCTCATATGAGAAATATAATTATTTTAGTATATCTAGCAATTATATGAATGTAATTAAACTCAAACGTAGTGATGGAACTTTCATTAGGAAAAAGGAACAAACATGGGTCTCTTTAACCCAATATTTTCAATCCCCATTGGATGTGAAAACGCAAACTATGAAACAAATCAATGTTATGAAAATATTAAAAGAAATGCTAAGACGGATCATGCACAAGATACAGTGGAACATTTGAAAACTGACGGTGGTACTTTCACTCTCAAAGTTGATATTTGTACGAAGATTCTTTCAATTATCCAGTATCAAATAGAACCAATACAAAATGAAAATAATTCTGATGCTGAATAAGCGTTAACATTATTTTCATATTTTATATAGGCTATCTAACATATCTTCACACGTTATTAGTCATAATTACATGTGAACTCTTAAATCAGTGAAATAAAGAAATATCGTTTTGAAAATCTGCAATTATATCTGAGTATTAATACGAAATAATAATCACAGAAATGCTTACGTTAATAAACACACATCTTCTCTTTCCTGTGGATGCAATGCTAATATTAATATGAATAATTTTAGTGTTCATGAACATATCCATTCTGAATAATTAAAAATGCTGAAGTAATGATTGCAGCTAATTGTTTTCACTGCAAATATATCTCGATATAATAATGCGGCGTGTAACATGTTCTCTGGTAGCCATTATTCACGCTGTAACAGGACGTTAAGGATTTAACTGAGGGAGTATGCTATGCTAATTTAACAGTGGGTTTAACATGATGATAGCAGTAACAACAGTTGATGAAACATCACTTCCGTTAAGTTTGCTGTTAAACTGCCTTAACGTAATGTTAAATATTTAACAAGGGTTGTTGCAACCTGGCCGTCGTGTTTAAAAAGTTCATCCCGCAACGTAATAGCGCAACCACCGTGCGTAGCATTGCCCAGGCGCGGGTCGTGGTTGCACTATGGGTTTCGGCGCGCATATCTGTACGAGGCTTTAGGTACAAATTGCCTTTCTCACATATACCGTACACCTATATTAGACCTACCCTAAATAGAAACAATATCGGTTATCATAAACATATTTCACTTCCCACAAAATGGTAATGTGAACGAACAAGGCGAATCCGCATATGTTATATCCTACATAATCTATTCGGAAGAGTATATTATAAACAATGGGGGTTGTAATACACTTTTAAAAATGCCATTCCGTTGTGCTTCGACATGGACGCGAAACAGACGCGTGCACAATACATGCGTACTGTAACTACAGAGAGTTAATACAAGATTGGCATTACTCACATAGAGATGGATAAAACTAACAATAATGAGACATTCTCATGTACTACTTAGGACATTTATCTTTACCGGCGGCGCGTTTATAAATCAAATCGACTGCGCTGCGATATCGGGAGCACAGTACACTCAACAGCAAATTGATACACCCAGTAGCTGCTCTGTCACTATGCGGAAAAGAAGTTACTTCGCAACAGCGTTGCCAAGGCTGAGACTTGACTGGATCGCACAATTGCTTCCAAATTATCGTACTTTTGATTGGGGGATCGTATACTACATATAAATTAGGCCTATTTTGATTATTTTATCTAAATTCCCTCAACAGAGTTTTCTTTACGCGATTTTTTAAAATTCTTATAAAGAAATAATTGTTAAAAGTTAAATATCAGAAAATAAAATGATTTTTTAACACTTTGTTGTCTCCTTACCTTCAGAGGATCCTCAGAAACATCAAAAACAGCAGTCCAAACCTGTGGACTAACGGTTAGCGCGTCTGGCCGCGAAACCAGGTGGCCCGGGTTCGATTCCCGATGGGGGTAACAAGTTACCTGGTTGAGGTTTTTTCCGGGGTTTTCCCTCAACCCAATATGAGCAAATGCTGGGTAACTTTCGGTGCTGGACCCCGGACTCATTTCACCGGCATTATCACTTTCATCTCATTCAGACGCTAAATAACCTAAGATGTTGATAAAGCGTCGTAAAATAACCAACTAAATAAAAAAACAGCAGCAGGAACAGAAGAGCCAGAACCTACAGTTAGCCCTTCTACACTTTGTTTCAGCAGAGCAAAACCAAGCTTTAAATTAAGGAACCGTTTACCATAATTTTCTACAATTTCGTTTTCGTCTTGTGTATTTAGATTACATCTGATTTAGATTTTTTGGGAGTAGGACCTACTAGGACCACTACCACTATTTTCTGATTCCATTGCCATTATTTCACGTCAGAACCTACCACAATGACATTGATTTCTTACTACCCGTGCACTACCACGAAACACGACTAGCACAAGCAAGTACTGTAACAGGCTGTTCCTTGTTCCTTTGTATGTACAAAATAGGCCCATATATTGAATATGTTTACTCTTTTTTTTATTATGGGGTTCTCAAAACATTAGAACTAACTTATTAGTTATTACATGCTTACGTGGCAACAGTAATTATGTTTAGACTATTGAGAGGATTGGAGAGATCATTTCTCCGAGATATTTGGAAATAAACAAAGAAATGTTTGTCAGCGTCATTTTTGATTAGCCAAAGTAATGTACAGTTGTGGCAAAAAAAAACCGCACCGACCCTTGTAGCTGATTTCAGAGCCTCGTTCACAGTGACAATACGATAGACTGGTAACTAAGACTTTCGTGGTTCGAATCCTGCCTGGGAAGGAAACTTTTTTTTGTTCCTTATTCAAATTTATTCCCAATACTTTTCGATTGAAGCGATATTTTACTATTTAATTAACTTATTATTCCCAGAACATGAATTTTACCAGCTTATTTTCTAATGGCTTTCGAAATGGGCTACGTCAGTAGTCGAAACTACAACAATTTCAATAGATTACTCACTATGTTGTGAATGCGGGCGTGGCATGCGCAGTGGCTCATTTTAGGAACTTTAATTATTCCGTCGGTCCGGTTTTTTGTCACTACTGTACACTACGTGATTCCTTGTGATATAATAATGTTTACGAAAATCGAACTGTCATGTCACCTGGACTTAGAGACATAGGAGAGCAATGTTTATAGAAATATGTTTTGCGATACTCGGCTTGTGCAGTACTTGTAACGCAGAAGTGCTACATGCAGAAATTTCTATAAATGTGTAAACGAAATATACTCGTAATACAGCAGAAACTTATATATAATATTTAATATGTCGTAAATTGTAATAAATGATTAAAAGAAAGTAGTTTATTTAAAATATTAGTTTTGGGAATTAATGAAAAGATATAATCTTTTTCCCTCAGTTTTAAAAGGTGTTCCTTATTTTTTGTTTACAAAACCAATAATTTTGATAAAATATTAAAACATAATGGTAATTTTTTCTTCTATTATATTTTTTGTGGTGTTTGGGTTTTTCTTCTAATCGTAAACATTTAGGGTGCTATTCATAGAAATTTCTGGGCAGGACATGTAGCACGTATGGGCGAATCCAGAAATGCATATAGAGTGTTAGTTGGGAGGCCGGAGGGAAAAAGACTTTTGGGGAGGCCGAGACATAGATGGGAAGATAATATTAAAATGGATTTGAGGGAGGTGGGATATGATGGTAGAGACTGGATTAATCTTGCTCAGGATTGGGACCAATGGCGGGCTTATGTGAGGGCGGCAATGAACCTCCGGGTTCCTTAAAAGCCAGAAAGTATTCATAGACATTTCGCAGCACGCGCTACGAGCGTACTAAGCTAGCCCCGGCTATCCACTGGTTACTTGTTCAGAATTAAAATCATATCCTATCGCTAACACTGGTTTATGAATACGAAAAACGCTGATGATCCACCGGAAACCCGCGCTAAAAATGTCTATGAATACGGCCCATACTTATTACGTTATTGAGTTTGGAATGCATTGTTTTGGTATTGTTCAAAGCCTCTCTTTTTGACATGTTTTATCATTTTTGCCGACAGGATCGTACATTTTACGCATTATCCGTGGGTTGGATCGTACGATCGTACATGATGCCAAATTATCGCACATGTACGATCCAGATCGTACGATTGGCAACACTGCTTCGGAAGTATTCTATACGTAGTGACAGCATTGTCTGTAATTTTGAAACTTGGAAACTCCGCCCAGGAAGTTACCGCGGGAAAAATAAAAAATACGTCCGCAAAGTAGAAAGATAATATATAACGTATTTAAGTTCGTAAAGAAGAAAAAAGAGTGGTCTAGCTATTCCTCTGAAAAGATCTGTGGAAAGAACAGTGAAAGCAGTGGGAAAGAGTGAAAAATCGTTGAGAAATATAGGAAAAGATTGCGAGAATTCTGACACACTATTTGTACCTATAACATAGCGCATTTTCCCAGGTATGGATAACATTTTGGCATGTACTGATAATGTACTACCTTCCTCCGGGCTCTCTTCTCTGCTACGATTATATCTTCGATGTACGTTCATGCTCAGAGTTATTCATACAGTACTGTCGATGACACAGCTCATCTGTCCTGGAAGGAATGCGGAGTTGGGGGGGGGGATAGTTTTGCACTAGTAGTGGAAGGAGTGGATGGAGAGAGAGAAAGTTTGAAAATAGAAAATATAATGTAGCATGCATTATAAAAACACTGACTGACCAATTCTGCGCCGCATTACAATGGAGTAGCTAATTCTGAATCACTTTCATCATCATCATCATCATCATCATTATCACTATTATCACTATTACTATCACTATCGTCTTCTTTATCCAAAGAAATAATCAGATTATCCGCAACTCCAGGCACTGTGCTATTCGAAATCTATATTAGCTTTCCATTTTCAATGTACGTTGACAATAGCCCTCCCAGTCCTCTTTGGGGCGATCCCGGTTTCTTTCCAATTTTTTTTTTATATATAATTCGTTTTATCGTAAATTCAGACTATGCGGCGTGTTTTGTGGCCTGAGTAACTGAATGCGTAAGACTTTTATTCTTGGCTTCATTATCACACATTTCTATTACTTTTGCTATTATTTCACTTGGGAATGAATTACTTTCTTTTTCTTAGGAGGCGGCATGATTAGGTACACTTAAGTTTAAGTTAATACATTTTCTTTCTATATACAGATACACTTAGAGATACACTTAATCTATATATATATATATATATATATATATATATATATATATATATACACACACACAAACACTACACAAGAATTACTCTGTAAGAGTTACTACATGCACTTAGAGCATTAGTTGGTAGGCCGGAGGGAAAAAGACCTTTGGGGAGGCCGAGACGTAGATGGGAAGATAATATTAAAATGGATTTGAGGGAGGTGGAATATGATGATAGAGACTGGATTAATCTTGCTCAGGATAGGGACCAATGGAGGGCTTATGTGAGGGCGGCAATGAACCTGCAGGTTCCTTAAAAGCCGGTAAGTAAGTACATACACTTAGTCTCTACATACTATATATAGAAACACTAAACACGAAAGTTGTATTGCTACGTCTTAGCGTTGAATATATATTTACATCAGCAATAGAAAGGGGATTAAGCAGAGTGTATTCACACCAAAAGTACCGTTAGCCAGCCGCTTGCTCCAAAGTTAGCCTCACACCCCTCTAAACAACACCCCTAACTTTTCCAAGGTTCAGTGCAGATGATCTGTGTCACCGACAGTACATGTCTCGGTAGGTACTGCATCTTTGCAGATTGTGTACATGCTCGCTCTCTCTATCTCTTCCCCTCCACTCACTGTTCCCGCCGTAACACGCATACAAACATGATAGTGGCGCTCTCGGACACCAGCGGTATTCCTATTTGTCCCGAGTAATACGTACTGTCGGTGACTCAGGAGAAGACGAGAGCGGACTGAGGAGGAAGGATGTGAACAGATAACGTATGACAACACGCTCAATATTTGTACTGCAGTAAGCGGAAATATTAGGTCTACTTCTGTTCAACTTAGCTTTAATTTCCATACGCACTGTTACTCATGTTTCCTGCACGAGTAATAACCTGGCTACTGGGATGCTTATCTGAGCGATGTTTATAATAATCAACAGCGATAGTCAAAAAGATCACATTCTTTCCGCTCGTCTTCTCCTGAGTAACGGACAATATATACTTTATACCAAATTGTTAATTGTCTGTGGCTTCAAGACAGTTCTTTATTTGTCCTCTTAATATTATTGTACACTGTGTTTTAATGAATTATTATTATTATTATTATTATTATTATTATTATTATTATTATTATTATTATCACCAATATTATAGGCTAAGTGACTGTTATTCAGAGCTTATTTCATTCTGTTCATTAAATCTTTCAGAAATGTTTTCATTTAGGCCTATCCTAATTCCATTTCCCTAAGTTCTGTACAGACACTCCATGCAAACATAGGGATTTCCTTACAACCCCTGTCACTTTTAATTGATTTTATTTTAAGGATGCTGTGTGAACTGCGTGGTTATCTAGCATCGATGGAATTAGTATAACAACATGATTTGGTGTATATATAAAAATACCATAATTATTTACTTTGTTATTTAACGACGCTTTATTAACTGCAATGTTATATATTGCCGATAGAATTAAGGATAACGAGATGGTATTTGGAAAGATGAACACAATGGTTAGGGAAAATCTCGGAAAACCCCAAACGGATGCAAGCCCAAGCGAGATTGGAACCCATGACCGAGTGCAGCCTCGGATCTTGGCTTGGCTCGGCTTTTCCAGGGTCGCACCTGGGATGGATCCTTGCAGTTCGGCATGGGTTGGCTCATTGTGAGAGATGGGTAGCTACCTGATAAGCTCTACAACCCGGATCCTCAAGCCCTTCTTATATCATCATCGACAACCAGTACTTCCTCCAGCCTAATTTTGACTACTGCAATGAGGGGAAGGTAGAATGTTTGTTAAAATGATAGAGATAGACGGGAATATCCCAAGAAAAATCGTTTTTAACGTCTGCTTTGTGTACCACGAACTATCTGGGGATTGAACCCGGGTCGCCTTGAGTGAAATACCAGCGCTCATAGCCTCTCATGGCGATTACATCTCGCTACTGTATGATTCACGCCAATAGCTATACATTATTCATTCATCATACATTCTTATAACGAAGTTCGATTTCTCTTGTATTACTTCCGCATTCGATTCTTTGTTTCCTTGTATATTTTGTTCCTTCTATTTACGTTTACATTTATTTCCATGTTATTCTATTTCTTAATACTTTTCTTCAAAAATCCCCTGTTTGTTCCATTGTTTGTTTCTTGCTTTCCTTTCTTATGTAGCTTCTCTCCCTTCTTTATTATTATATTACTTTCTCGCTTTTTTCCTTTGTGTTTTTTCATATACTTTCTTCATTTCCTTCTTCTTTCCTTCTATAGGACTATATCTTTTCTTTCTTTTTGTCTTTCTATTGTTTCCACTTAATTTTAACGCGAACTTTTATGCTCAAGAATCAAATGGATAAAATGTTACGCAAGTTTTAAAATTGACGTTTCTTACTTAATAAAGGCAAAGAGATACGTCACTTGGTTAGCAACTGATCGGACTCTTCCACTGATGTGATGTTTATTAGATGAACAGACTTTCTGTCCAAATTTCACGAGAGGGGAGTACGGTCCTTGTGTGGTAAGAGGAGAGGGTAAGCCAGTAACTCAGCGTTTTTGAAGGAGCAAGTGGATGAGAGTGGTGTCATTGGCCGGCTGGGACAAGCAAGGATCAGTCAATGGCCGGCCGGTTCCGTGTCGGGGACAGGTTATAAGAGTGGGGGAATAACTCACATTTCTTGCTCGGATCTTCTCGTGAAATGTGGACTATACTTTCTTGAGTGAAGTATAATTGTTATTTTTCTTATCACAGACCCATACTAATAGCTCTCCGACAATCAATTCAGATTTATTAATTCATTCATTGTTTTCTGCTCAAGAGCAGATATTTCACTGCAAACCCAACATTCTCCAATATTTCCTATTTTCTGCCTTCCTCTTAGAATCCGCATCTGAACTATGTATCTTAATGTTATGAGTTCAAATTAAACACAGTGATTCCATTGAAATACATTTACATATATTATATGATATATATTCAATAGAGAAAAACAGAATATATAATAATATAATACAGAAATTGTATTCAATATATTTCACTCTCAATCATGTTTAGAGGTGGAGGAAATAATTTAAATACCGATATATTGATATTGCAATATATTGTAAACCTAATTTCGATAAATGATAAATATTGTAGAAAATATATCGGTATATCGAAACAATTAATGATATATCGCTATTCCGTTAGCAAATTAATAGATTCTAATGCAATTACATTTCAAGGTGTACATTTATTACAATAAACTTACTTAAATTTTCATAGCCTATTCTTTATTAGCATTGAAATTAACACAACAGCCAAAAGATTAAACGTAAAATTGCAACGATAAATAATACATTTTCAATACCATAATTATTATGTAGTTCCTAACCTAAATCAAGATTATGGTGGAGGTAAGATGAGCTTAAATGATACAATGGAACAGTGTTAAGTGAACTCTATATGGGTCAGTATTTGATACTGAAACATTCATTCACTCATAGTGTTCTGTCCAAGGGCAGGCCTTTCACTGCAAACCCAGCAATCTCCAGTCTTTCCTATTTATGCCTTTCTCTTTGTATATAATATAATATAATAATAATATAATATAATATAATATATAATATAAATATATACATTCATATTCATTCATTCATAGTATTCTGCCCCAGGGCAGAACTTTCACTGCAAACCCAGCATTCTCCAGTCTTTCCTACGTTCTGCCTTCCTCTTTGTCTCCGCATATGAAACATATATCTTAATAGCGTCTATCATCTGATATCTTCTTCTACCACGAACTCCTCTTCCGTTCACCATTCCTTCTAGTGCATCCTTCAGTAGGCAGTTTCTTCTCAGCCAGAGATCCAGCCAATTCCTTTCCCGCTTTCTGATCGGTTTCAGCATCATTGTGTCTTCATCTACTCTTTCCAAAACAGCTTCGTTTCTTACTCTACCTGTCCATTTCACACGCTCCATCCTTCTCTATGCCCACATTCCAAATGCTTCTATTCGCTTCTCTTCACTTCGTAGTAATGTCCATGTTTGTGCCCCATATAGTGCTACATTGCACACAAAACACTTCACTAGTCTCTTCCTTAGTTCTTTCTCCAGAGGTCCGGAGAATATGCTCCTTTTTCTATTAAAAGTTTCCTTCGCCATTGCTATTGTCCTTTTGACTTCTTGGCAGCAACTCATGGTACTGCTTATAGTACAACCCAAGTATTTGAAGCTGTTCACTTACTCTACTGCCTCATTTAGAATTCGCATTCCTATGACCATGGTTTTAGTCTTGTTGCCATTTATCTTCATTCCATACTGCTCACAGCTGTCATTTAGCACCAATAGCTTATCCCTTAGTATCATATAACAACGCCATATCAGCAAATATTAAACACTTCATTATTTTTCCTCTTACTGTTACTCCTCCCATGTTCTGAAAACAGTTCTTCACTAAATCCTCCAAGTAGATGTTGAATGGGGTAGATGATAAAGGGCATCCCTGTCGTACTCTTCTCCCTATTTCACTTACTTCTGACATTTCTTCTCCTTTGATTCGTTGTTTCATTTATAGGTTACTGAAAACCTTTCTCTCTTTCCAATCAACGCCAATTTCCTTTAGGATCCCCATCAGTTTAATTCAATCCATATTCAATTATTCTAATTTTATATAGGATTCAATCCAGGACACAAATATAATGCTCTTTTCTAGATAACAACATAATAATTTTTAAATGTAAGTAAATAGTGCTTGTGTTCATTTTTAAATGTAAGTAAACAGTACTTGTATTCATTTTTAAATATAAGTAAACAGTACTTAGAATGTTACAAGTTTTAAGAAACTTCACAATTGATTGATACAATCCTTCAATAGTAAGTTCCCATTGCAAGTTATTGTTACACTCCAACATTCCAAACATCAATGATTGATGATGATTATGATGATGATGATGATGATGATGGTAGAAATATAATTTTTAAGTACTAAAATATATCATAACAAAACAATATCAGTACTAGGTTGTGCATAGAAATCCTAGCCGTAAACAAATCTCAAACCAGTATTATATATTTGTTTCTCTTTCCATTTCAAAACATAGAATTAAAAGTTTTGAAGTTAGACGGTTTCTTTTCAGAGTGGCAGTTGCTCCTGATTTGGAGAACATTAATATTAAAACGGTAGTAGATAAACCTCCCGTCTCAGTCTCATGCTAGCATACGTTGCATTTTGAAATTGGTACTGCATATTAACCAGCTTGGATTCGAATTCCAGACCAGCCAATCAGAGAAATGCATTGATTGGATTGGATATTTCAAGGTTGCACAATTATGTAACTGCTCACTTTCAATAACGCCATCTCTCAGTAAACTGTCAGAGTTAACTAGTGTAGATTTTGTTGTACGAGTAATTCCACAAAAACAAAAAACAAAATATACAAAACGACGACAAATTTACTAGAAAACCGATATATTATACGATATAATAATAATAATAATAATAATAATAATAATAATCAGTGGCACTACAGCCAGTGAAGGGCCTAGACCGACCAGCCGGCTGCTGGCCTCATGCCCACATGCCGAAACAGAGGTGGACGATCATCCAACCAGAATGGCGGTATCGTGTGGTTAGCACGATGATCCCCCCAGCCGTTATAGCTGGCATTCATAACTGGATTTCGCTATCTATCGTAGCTCTCCAAGTGAATCACGATGCTGGGTGGGCACCGGTCCCATACACTGCCGAAATTTCATGAGAAAATTTCTTTCCCCATGAGGATCGAACCAGCGCGCATTCCGTAACGCGAGTCCTAGGCAGATGCCTTAGACCACGACGCCACGGGGCGGAACATTATACGATATATTGAATCAAAATTTCGATATCGATATATCGAAACGAAAACATCGGTATTTCGTAAAAACCGATGTATCGTTCACATCTCTAATCATGTTCACGACCTTTTATATAAATAAGAACTATTTCCTTCAAAATCTAAATATCATAATTAACACCAAACCGAGAGCATAAACATTTCACGCAACTACAGGGCTTTTGTAAGTATTTCTTTTTTGCCTCATTTCTTCCATTTTTTACTTCTATTTTATGCTCTCAATTTTTCCTGGCTTGTCTTCCTCTCCTCATTATATTTAGAACAGTAATCACGAACTTCGAAGTGAACAGAGTTAGAATGTAGAAGTTCACCGCATTTTACTACAGTTTGGATTGTTTCAAATGCGTGATGTATTTTGATCTGGCTGGAGTAGTCCTGGGCATGATATTTACTTGCGTGTGTGGCTTTTATGAAAAATGATATACCGGTAAGTACATATAATATACAATTCCAGATTTTATAGTTTCACATTCCAGAAAACATTTGCTATATTATTCTTGCATCTCTTTTAAAAGCGCCAATAAAAGCGTTGTATACCTACTACTATAAATTATCTTGGTAATGTTGATATATTGAAGACAGAATAAATTAGAATGATTTGTTTTTAAAAAAACTTTAAATTACTTACTTTTACAAAAAGCTTACTGCCAGCCAAATGGATAGTGCATTAGTTCTCCAAACAAGAGCTCTTGTTTTAAATACAGATATATTATAGATCACAGTGTTTAAGGTTTCAGACGCTCTCGTTCCCATACAAAAAATCTGCATACTCTACACATATTGCCAATTATAATAAGAGATAAATGTACGAAATCTTACTAATGAGTAGGGGAGAGTCGGGTAGTATCGGACATCGGGTAGTATCGGACAGTACGTTTCTTTCATCTACCACCATATGGTAGTACCTGAATGACATGGTTACGTTTCTCTATGCGACATCACAGAAACGTAACCGTGTCAATCAGGTACTATCATCGTGTGGTAGATGAAAGAAACTCACTGTCCGATATTACCCGATGTCCGATACTACCCGACTTTCCCCTAATGACTCTGATGTTCGTAGCATGCAAGAGAAACACGCACGCATCTGAAATGAACATGATGTAGTCAAGTTGCTGATGCAACTTACAAAATATTGTGATCTTATGTTTTGACTTCATAAAACGTAATGCTGAATCTAGAACAAAATTATGCCTGGCGATTCTGTGACTTTTTTTAGGAACTTTTAGGAGTATTAGAGGTAATATGAACAAATTTCACACAGGAACTCATATTCGGAAACGTTTTGTTTGATAGTTAAAAGACTTGATGCTGTGCAATGATACTATCGAACTCAAGGCAATTCCGTTTTTATTATAATATGCTATCTCTCGCTAGATCTGGCGTTGTTCTGTGTTAGTTTAGCGGGTAAAATTTATGAAATTTATAATGATAATATAAGAATTTAGCGCATTTTTATCTCTCACAGGGGGAAAGTAATTTAACTTTACATAGAAAATATAGCAATTTAGCGGTTGATGCACTGTTTCATATTGAATGGGCTACATCAGCTTCTTGTCTATGCGGATGACGTGAATATGTTAGGAGAAAATCCACAAACGATTAGGGAAAACGCGGAAATTCTAGTTGAAGCAATTAAAGCTGGAAGTAAAGTAAAGTTGGAAGTAAATCCCGAAAAGACTAAGTATATGATTATGTCTCGTGACGAGAATTTTGTACGAAATGGAAATATAAAAATTGGAGATTTATCTTTCGAAGAGGTGGAAAAATTCAAATATCTTGGAGCAACAGTAACAAATATAAATGCCACTCGGGAGGAAATTAAACGCAGAATAAATATGGGAAATGCGTGTTATTATTCGGTTGAGAAGCTTTTGTCATCTAGTCTTCTGTCAAAAAATCTGGAAATTAGACTTTATAAAACAGTTATATTACCGGTTGTTCTGTATGACTGTGAAACTTGGACTCTCACTTTGAGAGAGGAACATCGATTAAGGGTGTTTGAGAATAAGGTTCTTAAGAAAATATTTGGGGCTAAGACGGATGAAGATACAGAAGAATGGAAAAAGTTACACAACGGAGAGCTGCACACATTGTATTCTTCACCTGACATAATTAGGAACATAAAATCCAGACGTTTGAGATGGGCAGTACATGTAGCACGTATGGGCGAATCCAGAAATGCATATAGAGTGTTAGTTGGGAGGCCGGAGGGGCAAAGACCTTTGGAGAGGCGGAGACATAGGTGGGAAGATAATATTAAATGGATTTGAGGGAGGTGGGATATGATGGTAGAGACTGGATTAATCTTGCTCAGGATAGGGACCAATGGCGGGCTTATGTGAGGGCGGCAATGAACCTCCGGCTTCCTTAAAAGCCAGTAAGTAAGTATGCACTGTTTCATAGCGGATCTTTAAGAATCGAATTGGCAACACTCCCAAATGTTCCTGAAAACGTTGATGAATTATTCCCATAACATGGCATGGGCCAGTTGACATCAATTAATTTTTTGACTGATAAAGTGTTGCAGTTTTTCTTCTATTTCGATTTCCATTTGTCCTTCCATAAATGAAATATAGATCAGCAAGTTTTTTTAATGTGGACTTTTCCTTGATAACAAGAAAGTAAGCACCATTCTTCGACCACCTTTTTACCCCCGGGAAAGACCCGGAATTTAATTTGACAGGAGGCTAAGTGGACCTTGGGACTGTTACGAAAGTTTTGGGAACGAGAAAAATTCTATTACCAACCGGAATTGAACAAGAATCTTCAAGTCCATTGACCGTTGTCTAACCGGCTGCTGAACAATTCAGGAAAATCTTGAAATTTAACAGATTTTATTCTACAAACAAAACGAAACCTATGACATATTTTGCAGAGAAAACGACTCAGAAATCTATATAAATTGCAGATGTCAGGATCATAGCTACAATTCAACACTTCGAAATTTACCGGTACAAATATTTTCTTATTTGAGAGAAACCGGAATCGCTCAATAAATTAAAATACTTAAAAATGTGTGAGAAAATATATTTTCGAGTGAGTATAGTACGTTCCAGACATATGTTCACGTTTTCCAGTGACGAAAGAGCTTTCAATATTGAATCATATTTTCGCACAGGTACTGTCTCCCTTTTGACTACGTCGCATCCCGGTTTCCCCCACCCTGCTTCTGCTCGCCCCTCTGTAAAGACTAATGGATGGGCTGTCTTAGCTCTTTTTATGAAAACATTAATTTCTGTTAGGAATTGGACGTATACGTAATATTATACAACTGTTTAAAATAACTTAAATAAAAGAGCCTCGTTAAGTAATTAACTGTCACGTTATTTCCCCCCTTTCTACGACCCTGCGATAAAACCACTTGGACGGACAGTAGATAGAATGTCTGAGTAATTTTATCTTTTCGGATCGGGCAGAAGTGGATATTGAATTTACAGTACGTAAGGTACGTAATCTTTTATAGAGTAGGTATAGAATTATTTCAACATGCGTTATAGTAGGAGCCAGCGATTTTGGCAGACGGATTTTTTTAATCTGAACTCCAGAGCGAGATACTCACCGATGCAAGGTCGGCTGATATCTCTGCTGCAAGCGAACTGAAGCTGGAATGGGTAGGACATAAGGGTAAACATACAGGCTCGAGATCCGAGTGGACTTAGATGGACAGTCACTTCCAAAAACTATAAGCCTACACATATAGCTAAACTATATGGCTATAGTAGTCTATAATGTGAGCATTTACATATATGAAAAGGGACCAGTTTCCGGCACACATTTTTCGAGATAATCCTTGTTGCTGCTGCATAGTATTTTCCTCGTTGCTATAAAGTATAAAGACAATCTATACAATAAAAAAAACTATTCTATAATCAACAGACTGACTGATTCGTCAACTTAAATATCCTTAAATGCTATACGTAGGTTTCTGTTAATCCTTAATTAATAGATAAGACTGAGTTTTACGAAATATGAACATTAAAAGTTGGAAAATGGGAGGCAGTAATGATCAAAATAATTATACCGATTATTCTTTTTAATCAGCCTTTAAATTTAAAACTAAGACTTACGCATAAAATTGGGTTAGACTATTCATCTCATCTCTCAGAATTGTTTCTAAAATGTATAAAGAATGTAAATAAAATTAATTTCCATGTATTCCCGTCAAATACCTTTTGAGTTCCCCCCACCCCCCCAACGGAGCAGAGAGGAGAGAGAAAGGAGTTTTAAAAATTCACTAAATTATATTTAGATAGAGACGTAAAATTTAAAATGAAGGTTACTCTTTACAGTTATGGTTAAACATTCTTAGATTCTTTAAATACCATCTCCTAAAGTACTGCTGTAAAGGCAGAAGTGAGTGAGAAATCTTATGTCATCCGATCTCGACGAAAATCGATATCTGGGGATCTTTGAGTTCACAGAATACGAATGAGGTATTATTTTGTCTGACTTTGTCCCTAAAGTGATGGAGTGGGACAAAAATAAGTTAAAAATTAAATTGGATGTCTTGGGGTTTTCGAGACGAAAATTACGAATAATACAATTTGTGCGAATTCAACATGGCAGTTTCAGTACTATGAATTATATTAAAAAAATAAAACATCGGATAACGCAGATAGACATTAACACAGTTAACACATATCCAGTATTTAAGGGGTTAATGTAACATTTCGATAATATGTATTTAGTAAAATCCAAAAGTGTAATTTCTACATATTCTGAATGAATTTTGTGTTGGAATTTAGTATAGTCCTCAGCCAATACCTCTAGATTAATAAACAACTTTTTAGAATCCATAAAATATTTAATGTCAATGGTACTTATATTTTTCAATTGTTGCAATTTGTGCAGGGAAAATTGGTTTCTCCAATATTTTATACAGTTTTGAATATTTTGAAAAACCTTCTTCTCTGTTTTATTCGTAATGTGTGTGTTAAGAAATTATTTCCCTCGTAATATCCATTGCAATCCTATTTATTATACATTTATATAAATCAAATTTCCGCGGCATGCATTTTACCCAATTAACCAAATTAATATTTTGATCAATAAGAAGAATCGTAATTTTCTAACATGAATTGGGGCACGACCAGTAGAAAATCCCTACATTATTACTGAAGAAATCTCGTATATTGATCTGGTAAGGGTAGGTTTGCTTTATATATATGTACCCTTACCATATATATATATATATATATATATATATATATATATATTTCAAAAATACGGGGCATAATTTCAGGTATGTATTTCCCACATGTAGACAATCAAAATAGTTCAATACAACATGTGTCCGGAAATGCTTTATTTCCGAGTTATGGCCTTCACAACATTGAAATTCACCGGAACGTTTTTCTTTCCGCAGGTCGTTACCGTCAAAGGAGACATTAAGAGGGCACTCTGACAGTTCATTCCGAGGCGAAGGTTACATTCAGTGTTGTGTAGGCGTTAGACTGTGCGACATGTATTCAAATCAAGAGCTGGCAGAGATACACTTCATGTACGGTAAGGCGGACGGCAATGCTGCGCTGGCTCGTCGTTTGTACCAGGAGAGGTACCCACAGCGACAATGTCCAGATCGGAAGACATTTGTACGTCTCCATTACCGTCTGTACGAGTATGGAAAATTTAACTCTCCTGGTTTGGGAAGGGGACGATCAAGATCTACAATGCCAGAAGTACAGAAGGAGGTTCTGGAGGCTGTGAACATGACTCCTTCTATCAGCACACGAAGGGTAGCGTTGCAAGTCAATGTTCCTCATACGACTGTCTGGAGACTGTTGAAAGAGTATTAATTGTATCCTAATCATTTGCAATGTGTACAGGCCCTGTCACCAGCCCAGCAGATTACCCTGCACGAGTTAGGTTCTGTCAGTGGTTCTTGCAGCAGTGCGGTGTAAATCCGAACTTTATTTACAGATGAAGCACAGTTCGCACGAGATGGCATAACAAATTTCCACAATCAGCATGTATGGGCGTATGAAACTGTTCCATCTCATCACCAGGTGCGGTTCTTCCTCAACATGTGGGCCGGTATCATTGGTGATCGATTAGTTGGACCCCATGTACTTGTAAACAGACTTACGGGGCAGGCGTACACAAACTTCCTGGAAAACACCATACCTCATGTTTTAGAAGACACTCCACTGATCAATCGTCAACACATTCACTTCTTGCATGATGGCGCTCCTGCACACTTCAGTCGTACGGCTTGCCGGTACTTGGATCGAAGTTTTCCTGATCGATGGATAGGTAGCGGTGGCCCAATTGCTTGGCCTCCACGCTCACCTGATCTGAACCCTCTCGATTTCTACTTGTGGGGCCATTTAAAATTATTGGTTCATTCGTCTCCGGTGCCTGATTTGGAATCCCTTGGGAACCGAATTGTACTCCGATTCTCAACCGTTAATCCAAAGGTATAGCCAAGTTAATATTATTTTATTTATTTATTTAACCTGGTAGAGATAAGGTCATCAGGCCTTGTCTTCCCCTCTACCAGGGGATTACAACTACAATATTAAGAATACAATTATAATTACAATTAATATTAAATTTACAAGTACAATAAAAATCAAAGTACTAAAAGATTAACTGATTAATAAAAGCTAGACAGTTTATTGTAAAAGTTAAGAAGAGAGAAGCACTCTTTTATTCATTAATTAAAAATTAAACCTACTCTACCCAGTAAGAAAATGCTCAATAAGTTTGCTTTTTAACGCTAATAAATTCCGACAGTCTCTGATATCACTGGGTAGGGTATTCCACAAGCGCGAGAGCGAGGTATTGTATGATGATGAATACGATGATATCTTATGTGTTGGTATGGCTAGTATGCGGCTATTTTGCTTGCGTTTGAAGAGATTATGGTATGATGACAGGTAACTGAAACGGGAGGCAAGGTGGGTAGGTGTAGAAGTGTGAAGGACTTGGAAAAGGAGAACAAGAGAATGAAAATTTCTGCGTTCATTGAGCCTAGCGAGTTTAGAGTTTGGAAGGATGGAGTAATGTGGTCAGCGCGACGGACATCGCAGACGAAGCGAACACAAGAATTATGAACACGTTGTAATTTTTGCGACTGGTTGACATTGAGGTCAGTCAGTAGAAAATCACAACAATCGAAGTGGGGCATTACTAGTGTTAGTAAAAATAAAATGATCTCCCTGTATAAATATTGAAGAACACAAAATAAATTAATAGTATATTTGTTTGCGTCATTTTGAAAATTAAAAGGCACCATAAAAGTAATCATTAATACAATAATTAGAAATTCTTCTCAAAATATCTCGTACATGGTGAAGAAACAAACAAAAAAAAAAAAAACATTTTTTACTTCTATTTAATTAATTTTTTTTTTTTTTTTTTGCCGTTTCCCTAAAATGCATGTCAATTGACCGATGCCCTTTAAAAAGATCAAATGTACTGCAACGGTTTCAAAGTAAAAATGATATGCCGTCGGGGAGTCTGTATTGGATCGCACGTAGGAGGTTGTTGGACGAAGTTGGATACGCAGCGGATTATGTCCAACATCGGGGGGAGAACACAGAAGAGTAGAAGAAATTAATGCGTTTTCTTCCATTGTTATCGGAGACTTTATGGGAAGCTACAAAAGACAATGAATATGTAAGGTCACTCATACAATATTAATGTAGATGGAGGAACGACCCATTTAGAATTTCCAGTATTTAATTTATATTTTATATAAGACTCAGCAGTGTAATAATTGCTAAAAGTGTGACCAGAATGAGATATGAGGTGTCAAACTCTTAATTTTCGATAATGCAGCAGATTTATGACTTGTGCGCGGAATTACAATTAGCAGCGTTGACATAGTCTGTGGCGCAGTGATGTATGTTGTCAATAGAGAGCACTGGTGTGGAAGACAGAGTAGGGCGCGAGCATTAATCTTCATTTAGTGTTCTAAGTAGACGCTTATTGAAGTGTGATGTCATATAATGAGGAAATGTCATCGATATGAGTCAATTACGTGTTGATATTATTATGAATAAACAGACGTCACGGCTTTTGATATAAACAAGAATGGTAATCCATTATGTCAAACATCTCTCACAACCATATCAATTCTAATCACATAGCTGGGGATAAAGATAACTTGTAATTAAATGTCATTCCTGTCAAATAGCTACTTTTCGATTTCTTGTATTCTTTCACGAAATAGTTTATTATAAATAAATACATAATTTATTATTATTTTTATGTGGAATTCTCTTCTGTATGGTTTAGAGGTTTGCGGCCCGGATAGAGACATTTCTCTAACGTAATAACAATAATAATAATAATCATCATCATCATAATAATAATAGTAATAAACTTCAACATAATCATCATAGTCATCATTATCACTAGGGACCGGATTTTTATGTAATTACATATTATATTCCTTTCAACTTAACCGTATATAAATAACAAATCTTTGCGAATCTTGTAATTACCATTAATATATTAAAATTTGTTACTATATATTTTTACATATTTACCCCACATTACATATTATTGCTTGGTATTACATAAATCTACATATTTTGGGATTTTATTTATTTTTACTTCTTTAAAAGGAAAAAGGAAACTTCTTCTGGGGAAGTTTACAATTTGAAATATACAGATTTAAAAAGCCTTTTTACCTACCCGAGAAAGGATATATTTCGGGACATCTTAGTTCCAGGAAGTAAAAGAGGCACTCACCCCTTACCGCCCACTGTAAATATGAGTGAACAAAATGCAACCTTTCTCATACAACTACTTTGTATTGTAAAAGTGAAGAAGGGAATAATCTCATACGCATAAGCGGACTACATACTAGTAGGGTCTAAAGACCTTACAAAGTTACAAGAAACAATAAACATCATGGTAAAATGGTGCAATAGAAACAAATTTGATATAACTGTGAACAAAACAGAAATTATGATACTCAGAAACGGCGGAAGAGCACCAGAAACAGTAGAAATCGTTACGAAGAACAGAAAATTAAAAATTGTACCAGACTACAAATATCTAGGCTTGACAATACAAACCAGCGCAGATATTGATATTAAATACTTTCATGATTTTACATATTTTGGTACATATTCAGCTTATTTTTCTTACATAAATATGTACATATCTCACACCTTGATATTATATAAAAATTCCGGTCCCTAATTATCACTAGCAGCAGCAGTATTCTCAACGGGGTTTAGACCAAACTGGCCTGTTCCGCCTCCAAAACAACAGGTTTAAGTTTTCTAAGGGACAATCTTTTTCCACAGTCTCTAATTTGAAAACAACGAAGTTAAAAATGAAATCTGAGTTGATCCCTTATAGGAACATCACTTCTTCTTATGTGTGCAAAGTTATAACGTGATTATATCAAGAAATCAAGTGTTAGGTTTTAGAAAGTTCTCAAGCCGCATAATTGAACTTCCAGAAAATAAGGTTGCAATATGGGACAGACAAATTTCCTGCGTAAATTCTAAAAATTAAGCCTGGAATCACATACAGTGTTTTAAGACATGAACACTGGTAACACATTAGACACAGACAGAATTCATTATGGAAGTCAATGTCTTGATAGCTAAGTCAAAAATATGAATTTCTCCGTTTTCCATAGGTGAAGGTTCTAGTTTTGTCCTCGGCACCTTTCATGCACGTTTATGAGTACCTTAGAAGGTTCTAATGTCCTGAACATCTATTTTTCTCACACGGATAGTAATGTTGTAATATGGGATAACCCTGTCCCATAATACCACCCCCCCATACCATAGCATAAAACCTTGAATAAATTTAATTTACAATGGCATTTGATTTCCATGATGCTAGTCTACAAATCTATATATCTTACTTCTTTACTCATAAATAAAATTCCTCTAGCTTAATTTGTTATTGCGTAACAGCCGAGAAAAGTACCCTCTGCAAAAACTTTTAACACTGGCGTAATAAACAAGACCCAGTTCACTCTCACTCGATGGACTTACTGCATCCCATTCCACACAAAGACTAACCGTGGAGTAAAATATGTCACTGTACGTAACAACGTAACAGATAGCGCCACTAATTTCAGAAAAACAGCCGTGTCCCACTTTACAACTCCGTCCCATATTACCACATTCTCCTCTCCAAAGGCCAGTATAAGGGCTGTATGAGTATTATCAGACATAACTTTCTTTCAACTACAGTACACAAAACATACAGTAGTGAATTCTGCAGAAGTAGCAAGCAGTTGTCCCACGTACTGTAACCTAAAGTCAAAGTTTTATTATATTAACATCAAAGGTCGACCTGGTTGGCAAGTTGGTATAGCGCTGGCCTTCTATGCCCAAGGTTGCGGGTTCGATCCCGGGCCAAGTCGATGGCAATTAAGTGTGCTTAAATGTGACAGGCTCATGTCAGTAGATTTACTGGCATGTAAAAGAACTCCTGCGGGATAAAATTCCGGCACATCCGGCGACGCTGATATAACCTCTGCAGTTGCGAGCGTCGTTAAATAAAACATAACATAACATCAAAGTACAGCAATAACAAATAGTCCTTAGCACTCAGCGGCATCGAAGATGAATGGACGAGGAGAAACAGATGAAATCGTGAAGGTGTGCAACACAAAAACACATGGTAGCAAACATGACGCGAACTGTGTACGTAGTTATAGTTTGAAAATGATTTATATATTTCCGTTCATTCCACTGCGCGTTTTTCTTGCAGTGCTCTCGTTTAAATGCACGAATTATATGCTCAGGTCGTTGTAACCTTGCACCTAACAGCTTTGCGTAATGTTGATAGCGAGGGACGCGACACTGCCACAATGATCACTATACAACAATTGACTTATCTTACGCGGAACTGGAACTGATATACGCAGTATGTGGTTCATGGATGATGGGGTGCCACCGCATTTCAGTAACTTGGTCAGAGCCTCTCCAGATGAGCGGTTCCTGCACAAGTGGATAGAACACGCAGGGTCAATCGCCTGGCCTGCACGCTCCCCGGACTCAATCTAATGGACTGTGGGCATCGTTTACGCAGCACCCGTTATGGACGTTGCAATGCTTTTCCAGTGCGCGGAACAAGATTTTCAGCAGATACGTGGAATGCCTGGGATGTTTGAACGTGTTAGACATTCAATCACGCGGCATATACAGGTCTGTAATCTGAGAACTTCTTGTAGAGAGACGTATGATTGCTGTAAATAGGCAGGGCTACAGATTTACGAACAGAAGCCACCGACGTAGCTCAGGCGAGAGGCGCGTTTTCCTGCTGGTTCGGAGCTGCGTTTGGGTGTGGTTTCGATTCAGTGCTTGGTCTGAATTTTTGCTTGATTATTTAACGATCCTATAACAAATATTGGATTGTTTAGCGTCGATGGAATTGGTGATAACGAGATGTTATTTGGTGATATGAGGCTGAAGATTCGCCGTAGATTACCTGACATTTTCCTTATGGTTGGGGAAGACTTCGAAATTACACAACCAGGTAAATCAACTCAAGCGGAAATGGAATAGGCCTATATGTTAGTTCCAACACTTACATTTCCAACACTACTTAAAAACTAGTCATTTCTAATATTGCCTGTTTATGGTTCTGCCTTTACTATCATTTCCAATACTGTTTATCACAATGACCGTATATTTTGACATATACGTCATAAATAGTAAATAAAAATTATTGAAGGGTTCAGAACCATAGTGGACTAAGCGCCATTTACTAAAGCCGTAGAAAATAAGTGTTAAAATAAAGTTATTACCATAATTCAATGAAAACATATAGCAAGTACAATAAAATATACACATTAAAACTAAATTATATGTCAATATTGATTAAACTATGGTATTCACTTAACTTTAACCCTTGCTTTCTCCGTTTTTAATAAATGACGCTTGGTCCACTATGGCTCTGAACCCTTCAATTACAACACAGCTAATCTAGAACAAAGTCAGAATTGTAGACTATTGGATATTTTAATTGGGAAATTTCCGTCACAAACTCGTAATTCGAAACTTCGTGAAATACTTTCCTATACACTGCTGGCATGGGCGTCACTTCTTCTCTTGCCCTTTTCTTAAAAATTAATTTAAATTTTTCTATTTCACATCTTGCTACATCTGCAACACAGCTGTGTTCACAACCAACAGATACTATCTGGTGATTTTCGTTTGTTCTAATTCTGCATCTTACAGTGTAATATTTTTCACACAACCAATTCGTCGTAAATTTATTTCGTTTACTTACATTGTACTTGTAACCTTTATGTACACAAGATGGCTTGTTTTTTGTTGTTACTAACATGTCAACGACTTCCATGTTTGAAGACGAACAGCGACTAACAAACTTAACGCTTAAACATTTCCTATGAGTATTTGTAAACATTGCTCTCTTGGCAACGATTCTAGACAACAGAATAAGTGAAGAGCAGAACGCATGAGTTGACAGAAGTAGCTGTGTGACGTCACGCCCTGCTCTAGAGGGTAGTATTGGAAATGACACGGAATTAATTGAGGACGGGAGTTATGTTTGGTACCGGAAATGACACGGAATACCGACATTATTTAAGGTATTGGAAATAACATGCAACGGACCGAGCGAAACTCCTGACCACCAGGTAAACGCGTTACAGTTGAGGTACACCAGTGGCGTTGGGCTGATTACCTGGTTTGACTTTTTTTTTTTTTTTTCGAGATTTCCCTGAACCATAAGGCGAATGTCAGGTGATCTACTGTGAATGCTCGACCTCCTCTCACCAAAATACCAACTCGCTTTCATCTATTCATCGATCTTAAATAACCTAGTATTGATAGATCACCGGTAAATAACATGTCTTTTTTATTGCTAATTGCGAGTACGTGACTGTTCGCCATTCACTCATATGAACCTGGTTGGCTACACCAATTTACCGACCGAGTCGTCCCCCAGTCATCCGAGATGAGATAAGATGCCACATGGGAAACGGACATTTTGGAGAAAACTCTTCTGTTACCTGGACCACATGCTGCTTGCCGACGTTATAAATCGGCAGTAGAGCGGGGATCGACTAGATCTCTAGCCACTGAACCCCGTGGCGGTTTAAATAACAGACTATAAAATGACATGTCATAGACAGTATAGCATTTCTTCAAAAATTTCTGTATCAGAATTATTTTTGTATATTGCATACACACAACATAATCGAATATTACAAATCCAATAAAAGTACAAAATGGAACCTGACAGGACAACTCACCAAGTTCCTTTTTATTCAACTTAATAATCGATCAACTTATGAATTAAGTTAGATGTGGAAAAGAATACAGAATGGGAACAAAAGATATATTCATTGTAAGTAGAGATGGGAACGATATATCGGTTGTTAGGAAATATCGATATTTACGTTTCGATATACCGATATCGAAAATTTGATTCAATATATCGTATAATATATCGGTTTTCTCATAAATTTATCCATTTTTTTTTTGTAGAATTATTATCATTGTCAACAACAACAAAATCCACATCAGACAACTCCGATAGTTCCCGAGAGATGGCGTTACTCAAGGTGGACAGTTACATAATTGTGCAACCGCACTCAATACCTTGTTCTAATTGGGCTGGATTGGAATTCGAATTCAAACTGTTTAATATGCAGCACCAAATTCAAAATGCAGCGTGTGCAAACGTGAGTCATACGGAAGGTTTGTCTACTATTGTTTTAATATTGTTATTAATATTCTCCAAGGCAGGAGCAACACCTATCCTGAAAGGGAACCACCTGACCTCAAAACGTGTATCAAAACTTTTATTACTAATGTATATTCTAAAATGGAAAGAGAAACAAGGGTTTAATACCGATGTGACATTTGTTTACGTCTATGATTTCTATGCACAACCTAGTGCTGACATTATGTTTTCTTATTATATCTTTTAGTGCATAAAAATTCTATCCCTATAATCATCACCATTGTTGTTTGGAATGTTGAAGTGTAACAATAAGTTCCAATGGGAACTTACTATAGAAGGATTGTATCAAATCAACTGTGAAGTTTGTTAAAACTTGTAACATTCTAAGTACGGTTTACTTATATTTAAAAATAATTACAAGTTCTGTTTACTTGCATTTAAAAATGATTACGTTGTTAAGTAGAAAAGACCATTATATCTGTGTCTTGGATTGAATCCTATATAAAATTAGAATAATTGAATCATGTTCCAATATTAAATATTCAACCTTTTAGAGTTCACTTAACTCTTTCCCACTATATCATTTAAGCTCTCTTGCCTCCACCATAATTTTTATTTAGGTTAGGACCTACATCATAATGGTATTGAAAATGTATTGTTTATTGTTACAATTTTACATTTATGCTTTTGACTGTTATGATGTTAATTTCAATGGTAAAAAGGAATATTAAAATTTAAGTAATTTTATTGTAATACAGTAAATGTACGCCTGAAAATGCAATTTACTTACGGAATAGCGATATATCGATAATCGTTCGATAAACGATATATCGAAATTAGGTTTGCAATATATTGCAATATCAATATATCGGTATTTAATTTATTTCCTCCATCACTACATAGTACCCACCAAGAAAACCAAATGCCTAAAAACAAGCAAACATACTCGAAGATGTAAACTGGAGATCAATGAGAACATTATTGAGCAAGTTAGCTCATTTAATTATCTTGAAGTAGCAACAATCACTTACGGGGATTTAAATCTTGAGTTTTCTATTCGGGCTAATAAAGCAATGAGAATAAACGGAGTCCTAGGAATTAATACAAGAAAAATTTAATTTTTACGAATACAGAAAAAGCGATAATTTGTAAAACTTTGGTCTGCCCCATCCTTACTCGTACATACGCTGTGAAAATTTCATCAGGAACACACTGCAAAAACAAAACAAACAAATGAATCTACTGAAATGAAAATATTACGAAGAATAGTACATAAAATACGCAGGGATCATAATTATAGGCCTATCAGGAATGATACAATAAGGGACTGATGTAAAATTCAGCCAATAAATCTGTGGTGTTTGGGTAAAGGGAGATAGGCCTAAGTCATAAAAATGAGTTCGAAGATAAATGAAAATTAAACTTGGAACCCTTTTTACAAATAATTTTCTACACAAATAAAACACATCAACTGCTAGTATTCTTTGATTTTTGCACACCCACTTGTATAATTTAACTTGTGTGTTCACCTGGGGAACAAAATTCCACCTGGACAAAAAAATGACTTATAACTCTTTACCCGAACACCACAGAAATGATTGGGTATACGTACGAAGTAATGAAAGGGACAATTACATAATTATAATGAATGACAAGAGATTAGTGAAAACAGTAAGAGATAAATAGGCCTACCAAGTGCACATAGAAGCACAGGCCGCCAAGAAAGAGATGGTCCAAAAGTACGTAGTTTGAAGAGATTTCTAGTCTGTTGTGATGTTTTAACTTTAGTTAAACTAAAAAAATAAAGCAAGAAAAAGAAGTATATCAATGGCTTTTTTACAAAAAAATGTTTAAGACCTAAAAATATTTGCATATAAAAATTAAGTTACCCTACGTTATAAAAAGAGAGAAAAGATGAACTTCCCTTTTCAACAGTAAATTAATAATATAGCCTATAACCACAATCTAGTATATACTGTCGCGAAGCTCAATATGTAGTAAATAAGCAAACATTAGATAGTTGCTCACCACTAGGATCGCTAATATCGCCTCATTACAGGCAATGCAAAATAGTACCGTCACAGTCTATTGTTTCTAGAACCCTCAAAACTCAAGCTTCGTGACTGTGATATAACCTTCAGAATTATGCCTCTTATTCAAAACTTTGTAGAAAACAAATTTTAGAACTCAGAGATATCTATACCAAACTAAAACTAAAACTGAAATACAACATTGCATACAGAAAAGAAAACATACTACGAAAACATCTTTAACACAAAGACAAGACACAAAAATTAATACAACTTAACAGGTGTATACAAACTATCATGCAACAGTTGCAACGACTTCTACATCGGTCAGACTGGAAGATCATTTCAAACACGTTACAAGGAATATATCACAGCCATAACCACACTACACAACAATTTTACATACGCAGAATACATCACAAATTCCAATCACAACTACAGCAACATAGACACTGACACAAATATACTACACATCCTGCCAAAAAAAAACAGAAACTTGACACTCTACAACAATATAAAACTTACAAACATATAAAAACACATCCCCAGCACATCCTGAACACTCAACTCAATTTCAAAACACACACTCTTTTCGACACAATCATGAACACACCCCACCACAACAAGAAACCAGAAGATAGCGCAAGATCTTCACTAGGCTTCGGACAATTTTTTATTAAGTTACTTTGGCATTACTTTATAAAAATAAGTTATTATAATGTGAATATATCGAGTTTTAGTTTGAATAGTTTGTTGCTAAGGTATTATTATAAAACATCCGAAATTGTTTTCACAAAACGCCCAATTGTGACAGACATTTTGAAGCCAAAGTTTATATAATTGCGTTTCTGAAATAGGAGAAGCAGAAGTGCAGCCTGTGTATGTATTTCTATTACCCGAGAAGTAAAAAAAGCGCTATGAAAATAAAACAAAACATAGGCCTATAAGGAATTATGTCAGGCCCAGAATATTTGCGTTTATGAACCGTAGTTATCGGCTTATTTCATGGGAAAATTCACAATATTAAGTTCTATGTCGAGTTTGTGGTGCGAGCATTCGATGTGACGACAATTATTTTCATAGAAGATAACACATATCTAAATATCTCAAACTGATGGTCTTTTCAAAACGTAACAGTTACTGCTGTACCACAAAAATTTCAAGTTTTCGCCCATAAATTTCTTACAAAAGCATCCGATGACATATTTATTTGCAGACAGGGGATTTTCTGTCCCTATACTTAACGTTTGGTGTACAGTACGTCAGTTGTAGGGGGGGGTCATTGAACTCATTGCTACACTCCCTCCATACGCCAAGGGACGTGACGTTTTGTCGCTGTGTAGGGACCGAAAATCTGTTCCTTGCTTATGAAGGTTGTGGCGGTAGTGGAAATTGCACGGGCATGTCTTTCTAATTAATGAGTTATGCCAAATGAAGTGCGGACGTCGAGATAAGAAATTATTATTATTGTTAATTTTAGAGATGAAAAAGGTGGTATGTCGCGTATGTTCATAATTACAACTCATAAAGATAGAGTTTGTCATATTCAAATTTTCAAGAAGTATAGAGGAGAAGGTGGAAATATGGGCTAGGAGTGGTAATATGGGATACCTCGTTGTTTACTGTATATGGTGTTGTTACCTAGCGAAAAAGCTCTAAAAGTACATTTCGTGTTCATCAGTCTGCGTATATAAAGAGACAAACCAGTTAACCGTCTTTGTAGTGTGGATGTGGTGTGTTCTTTGTGTTTTTCATCAATTTCAAAGTTTATGCAGGTATGTAGTTACAATTTTATTGAAGGAAATATATTTTGTGTTTAGAAATCGCGCTTGATGTGTTGCACTGATTAAGAATAGCTCTATCACATGCCATAAGAGTAATATTTATTTGGAACAACAACTACCAAACATAATCTTAGAAACCTTCATGAGTCGATGCTGCTAATATGGGTTATCGTTATGTATCAAATATGGAATAGATAGCCCATATTACCAGCACGTTAACACGTCACGTATTCACACTATCGTGATTTGCGTTATTTGTTACAGAATGATACTATTGATGTGACACAGGTTTCCTACTTATGTTTCTTTGTTTTTTTCCAATTTTATTTTCAAATTTTTGTGGCACCCATATTTAGACCCTATACAGGACTATTTCGTCTTTCTTCCAAAAAGTAATTATATGCAAATATCTATTGCAACTATTGACCTTTAAGACTGGAAAAATTGTATATGAATAATAATTAGTCTGTATGTCAATAAAGATTTCCAAGCAATATGCCACACCATTTTCCACTATTATGAGGAAAACAAAATGGTAACCCATATTTCCACCTTCTCGCCTATTAATGATTAGATCAAGAAATAGTACTACACATTGAGCTTCTCTATGTACTAACAAGAAGAAAAATGCTATAACTAACCAGTCGGTAAGAATACTTTGAGTATAAATCCTAACGAAATACCAATGTTTCTGAATTGACAAAGTCCCGAAACATAATTGCACAGTGGAAATTCTAAATGGGCTAAATTTAATGTCTTAATAGAAAAAAAAAATGTTACGGTTTATGTGTCAAGGCCAATGTTCATCTGAAAGCGCTCTGTGTGACGGAAGTTCGAAGTAAACCTTATGGCTACTCAAATATGAAATTTGATCTATTTCCATATTATTCTGTTCCTCCAAAGGATTTAAGTATGATTTGGCAAGTTCGACTAATATAGTTTTTAGTTTGTCTTGTATTAGTTCCATTTTTTCATAATCTATATGGACGATGAAATTGAGAACACTATGATCACAAAAGCATAAAATAAAATTGTTCTGATTTAAGTCTACACAGACTCTGGAGAGCATCTCTTAGAAAACATAGACCTACAACTATGTTAAATATTTTTTTCTGTCAGGTTTTCTATGGTGATATCCATGAGCTATAATTTATAAATGCTCGTGTAGATACATGCAAAACGTTCACACCTGTGGAGTAACGGTTAACATGTCTGGCCGCGAAACCAGGTAGCCCGGGTTCGATTCCCGGTCGGGGCAAGTTCCCTAGTTGAGGTTTTTCCCGGGATTTCCCTCAACCCAATATGAGCAAATGCTGGATAACTTTCGGCGCTGGATCCAGAACTCATTTCACCAGCATTATCACCTTCATCTCATTCAGGCGCTAAATAACCAAAGAGTAGATAAAGCGTCGTAAAATAACCTACTGAAATAAAATAAATACATACAAAGCTTGCTACTACCTCAATGTTCTTATGAAAAGTAATGATAAAAATGAAACAGCTTAAAAAAAAAAAAAGCCGACTGGGGATACATTATATTGGCTGAGTCTTCCTTTCAGAATTTGAGTAATGGCAGCATTGCTTCCACTCGACCAGACAGTAATTCTTGTTCCATCATCATTGACATACTAAATGTTTTCCAGATACCTCAATTGACTCACTCCAACATGTATTATTCTTAATAGTTGGACGTTACAATTCTGAAATTCTTCCTTAAATGATCTGCGACACTGGATATGAAGACATGTGTATTTGGTATGAAGAGAATCTTCAAAAGATTGAATCAGGTGGCATCATGTGTCTTTCAAGCTGTTAAAGACCAATAATTCCATCACCTACAAAAATGAAGCGTTTTTTTCTAAAAAAAATCAATTGACAACTTTACTGACGTAATAAAATGTGCATGGAGGTGAATTGTTCACTCTTGTCATCTATATTTCATTTTGTCTTTCTTCTGATTTGTGGAATCAGAATTTTGTTTACTTTTTATTGCACTCCCATGGATTTGTCTCTAATGTAAGAACAGACAGAAACAATACAATAAATAATACAATGAGATCTCACAAAGTAAAGTATTTTAAACTCCCATAAATAAATAAAATTTAATACTGCGAATGAATAATAATAATAATAATAATAATAATAATAATAATAATAATAAATCATTGAGACAAAGCAATTATAAATCACGCAAAAACTTACATGTTTTACTTTAGAATTAGCGTAAAATAAATCCATTTTATAAAGCTTGGAATTTGAAGTTAAGTATTCCTCTAATGTATTACATGTTTCGCCAATTCTTTCTACATATTTATGAACATATTTCTGACTTTCATATTAACTTACATAAACTCCAAGCTGTAATAATAAATGATTTGTTTCGAAACGAGTATAATAATAGGAAAGAGTGTTACGTTTTCGAGAGCGATTTCATATACAATATAACGTATAAACAAATAATGTTCAAAGTGCAAAAAGTTACGAACTGCCGGCTTCGATCTAAAGCCTAGGGTTAAAAATGCAGGCTTTGTATCTACTTGATGGTCCAAGTGGGAAACGCGGGTGTTAACTGTCTAATATGTCGGGTTGTTTGCGCTGTGTTCTGGCTGCAGGCATGTTGACGTTGTCGTTGTTTGTGTTGTCACACGTGGAGCTGACATGGGTACCACATCTTACACCCCTCACTGTTCCTCTTCTCCACACCACAACATCCGCACAAGACGCACATACACAAACTGTTTGCACCCTGCTGTAGTGACGTTCTTACTTTTGCAGCCCCACGCTTCATCCTACCAGGTATTATTACAACCTGGATTTACGTATGTAAAAAATAGTGTGTTCTTATACAACTAATAACAGTGATTTAAAAAAAGTCGTACTTTGGTTGACAGTTTGACATGGGCTTTCATTTGATTACTTGATTGTGAATAGTATATAAATGCATATTCCGAATTAAAAACATTATGTGAGCGTATATTTTATTAAAGTAAAAAAACGCATGTCCGTTATTATTTTTAGAATTCAAATTTACTCTATGTTTATTCTTTCGTACATTACTTTTAACACTTGAATATACATAATTGATTAAATGGCGATCTTACTCGTGTTAATTATGTAAGCATGTGCGACTTAGCCTACAGCTGTTTCGGTGCTATTCGACACCATCCTCAGAGCCTACTAGATCTCGGCGCTATCTCAACTTCGCTGCCTGTTGTGTGGGTGCGTTCGTCTGATGAAGAGTTGTGTCAAATAGTGTGTGTTCTGAAATTGATCTGTGTGTTGAGAATTTGACTGGGGTGTGTTTTAGTGTGTCTGTATATTTCATATTGTTCTAGTGTGTTGAGTAAGATCGCCATTTAGTCAATTATTCAAATTTACTCTATCCTATTAAAAATATTCTGGACCTCACAGTTCATTGCTTAGAATAAGTCGCCGTGGCAACTGTAAATACCAACCTGTCTGAAACCATAACTTTAAGCTCTGTTGTCAACTCTAGTGCCTATTTATTGGTTTCGTTAGCATTGTAGAAAATTCGCGCCATTATTTTGTCTTTTATTTAGTAGAATTGTATGTTAGAGTATTTTGCGAATGTGCAATTATTCAGAAAATGTTTTGTCATAGTAGGAAAAAAATAAAATTATGTTTTATTTAACGACCTTCGCAACTGTCGAGGTTATATCAACGTCGCCGGTGTGCCGGAATTTTTTTCTCCCAGAAGTTCTTTTACATGCTAACAAATCTACTGACACGAGCCTATCTCATTTTAGCACAATTAAATGCCATCAACCTGGGCCAGGATCGAGCCCGCAACCTCGGGCACAGAAGGCCAGCACTATACCAGACAAAAATCGAAGTAGCCCGTGGTAGAAATGCACACCAATGTCATCGAGGGTTACTTGAAGCTTGTCGCAAAGATGCAGTACCGTATCGGACGGTTGAATGATGGGTCTCTGCATTTCGTACGGGTCGGAATGAGACGGCACATGTGGCTCGTCCATTTGTGACGAACAAGTGGAGTTAGTGCGAGATCTCCTTTCTGTTGACCATCGCTGGACTGTAAGAGAATTAACCATCGAGGTTGGACTCAGTTATGAAACTGTGTGGCATATCCTGAAGAAAGATCTCCAATTTGAGAAAAATTACAGCAGGCTGGGTTTCCCATAACCTGACAAACCTGACAGAAGCACATAAGTGGCACCGATACGCAATAGCTCAACTCCACCTACAGAAATACCACAAAGAAGGGGACATATTCCTGTAGTGGCATACGACAGTGAAGGTGTTATCATTAGCCATGCCGTACCTCAAGACCAAAATGTCAATACAGCGTACTACCAACATTTTCTGCAACACAACCTACATCAAGCTATGAGGCGCAAAAGTTCTCATTTCCTGAGAGACAATTCAGCTTTCATATAGCATGATAATGCTCGTTGTCGTGTCGCAGGAGCAGTGGCTTAATTACTACAGAGATGGGATTGGGAAGTATTGAAACATCCTGGCATGAGTCCTTGTGACTACGACTTGTTTCTACGGTTGAAAGAATAACTTAAAAGGCAAATTTCCAGATACTGCATCAGTGCTTCATGCAGTAGGGCAGTCCATCAGAGAGACCAACAACCTCGCTAACGGCATTCAACGGTTACCATGGATTTGGCAAAAGATACAAGAACACGCTAGTGATTATACTGAAAGGATGTACTGTAAATGTATTTTTCATGTAAGTTCAATAATATGTTCGTACTGTCTATGTTGCCACTACTGTATTTACAAGCCTCGTATGTTCGAGTATTTTGCGAATGTATAATTATTCAGAAAGTGGTCTATTACGGTAGATTTTAAAATCTTCTTTAGACAGTTATTCCTAAAAGCGTGTATTTTAACGCTGGTATGTGTTTTAAAATTGAGAGTTATATAGTAGAGTGCGAAAAGCACTTTTTTCTATAACGAATACGATAAATATTTTCAACAATAACTTTCAACTGTTTTCCAACAGATGTCACATGGAGGTAATCGCAACCGATCAATGAAACGGTTCAAAAAAACCAGGCCTCTTTTAAAATGATGGAAATTAAATAGAGTGTTTCAAAATCTATTTTATTAATAACTGTAATTTTTTACCATAGGTAACACAGGTCAGGATTTAGGGTTTTAGGCATCGTCTGATTTAGTAAAAAAATTACCTTCGTTGTACTTGAACATTCTTTATCTTCCGCCATTCCATAAACCTGTTGTATGATAATACAGTATAATATTGTTTCCTTTTTTTCCTGGTAATAATTCGAATGTTACTATCCCAGTATTTTCTTTAATTTCTTCCGGTTCAATTTCACTATTATTATCATTATTATCATTATCATTATCATTTTTTTATTATTATTATTATTATTATTATTATTATTATTATTATTATTATTATTATTATTATTGCAAATAAGACGAAGAGCATGGTCATAGGAAGAAAAAATACAGAAGATAAACTTACGAATTCTAAATGAAACAGTAGAGCAAGTGGACAGCTTCAAACACTTGGGGGTACTATGAGCAGTAACATGAGCTACTGCCAGGAAGTCAAAAGGAGAATAGCAATGGCCACGGAAGCTTTTAATAGAAAAAGAAGCATCCTCTGCGGACCTTTGGAAAAATAACTAAGAAAGAGACTAGTGAAGTGCTTTGTATGGAATGTGGCATTGTATGTAGCAGAAACATGGACATTACGACGAAGTGAAGAGAAGCGAATAGAATCATTTGAAATGTGGATATGGAGAAGAATGGAACGTGTGAAGTGGACAGATAGAATAAGAAATGAAACTATGCTGGAAAGAGTGGGTGAAGAAAAAATGATACTGAAACTGATCAAGAAGAAGAAAAGGAATTCGCTGGATCACTGGCTGAAAAGAAACTGCCTATTGAAGGATGAACTAGGAGGAATAGTGAACGGGAGAAGAGTTCGGGGCGGAAGAAGATATGAGATGATAGACGACATTAAGATATGTGGATCATATGAGGAAACAAATAGGAAGGTAGAAAATAGGAAAGACTGGAAAAAAAACTGGGTTTGCAGCGAAAGACCTGCCCTTGGGCAGACCTCTGGATGAATGAAATGAATGTTATTCAATGCCACACTTGTCATGTCGATCAATACTCTAACGACAGTTCATAAATTTTCCGCCAGGTAGTAACGCATCCGGTTATATATGTTATATATGTACGAGCAATTCCACATGTGACTGACTGACATTTACATTACATTTTAGCAGCAAAACATCTGCTTAAATGTTGTAATAGGTTGAAGTTAGAACGTGTCTCTGCATGATGTGTTAGAGGAAAGTATACAATTAATAAATATATAAAAACAGACGATTTTCAAAGAAAAAGGTATATTATTTATTTACTTCCAAAGTGTGAGTGACTGACTGATATACATGTCAACTGCGGCTTCAGGTGAACATGGTTCGCCAAATTTCTCTGAAATATCATTCCTAATACAATTTTCAAAATATTGTTTGGGTAGGATGTTTTAATCTTATGTTTAAAGTTTGAACTATCTCTGAGCAACGATTAGTAATGGAGGTATGGCCGAAAAATTGCTGTGTGTGTGACTGACCTCGTTCTCTGATTGACAGACATCACTCTTCCGTTCGCATCACGATGCACGTTGAACGTAAATATGGGTATATATGCTACACTGATAAATCTATCTACCTGTACCCATAATGCATTTCGCATTCACAGTTAATGTACACCAAACTCCACTGATGAGATGAAGTAACACTTTACTAATATAAATTGTCCTTATACTTGTTAAATGAGCGACCAGTATCTGTCAATAAATTTTTTTATGTATCGATTGAAATGTTTGCCTATGCCTATTTACTGTTCTTGTATCTGATATTAGATCAATATTTAGTGGGACTCTTGAGATATGTGGACAGGACGACGACGGTTTATAAGAGATATACTATTCAGGATAAGCTTAAATTCGGTCTAATGAAGTTGTGCACATCCCCAATCATGTATATTCCTTAGAAAGTTTAGCAACTACGGTTACAGAAAAATAAAATTGGAACTGTATTACTTTATTATAAGATTGTGGTTGTTCACAAACGTGTCTGTTCAACAACGTAATACTATTTTAAAACTGTTATAACAGCTGTTTACTCACTGAAAAAAATGAACTTGTGAACATAATCTGGTTATATCTTCCTATTCTGTTTGTAAAGAGACGATCAATAAACGCATCTCACAGTTCTCTTAAGAATAGGTAGGATGTTTAGAGAAGAACTAAGTTTAAAAGTTTCTTCTACCAAAAACAAACTCTTCTCCTCTGCTTTGCATGACCTCAGGAATCACTAATGGACTTCCTTTTAGTCCAATAAGTTTTAAGTGGATTGGGGTCCTAACGGCATGTTTATATTTGTCAGCGTTCTGTTCAATGACGGAAGATCTCGAAAGGAGTATTCGGAAATTTCCCCTAAGCTTTAACCACCATACAAGAATAACAGAGAATAAGTATTCCCGCGATAAGGAAGACCTAAGAAAAAATTATTTCATGGCCAGTTGCATCAACAACTGTTAATGCTTAACAATCTGCGAGAGCCATTTTAACAGCAGATTTAACAGAACGTCCGTTTCATCAACATACGTTAAGACTAACGACTTGTTAACGCCCCTTTTTCCATCTGTTAAATTTTAACATGTCGTTAAGATGGCTGGCAGACGAAATTCAGTTATAGTATTATCACGATTACTTGAATTCTGAAGAGGAGAAAGGAGGAGATAGAGCTATACCACGCAGAAATTATTTTATTTTATGGAAAATTTCTGGAGAGATACAGACTCTCGAGGGTCATTGTTTTCGAAGTATTTACAAGAGACCGAAGTAAGGTTATGTTATCCAACAGAAAGAAACTAGGCTACCATTATCATCTATGAAACATCTATTCATAAATATTGTTTATAGGCCTATATATGTTTTGCGTACATTTGGTACCGATTCTGTATTTTCATCTTCATTTTAAAGTATTGTAACGTAAGCTCTTCCTCAACAAGAACTGCTGGGATATCAGCGCCACTAATAATGTTTTCGGCTGAAAAGAAGAATTTAACCGGAAGTGAATGTGCAGAACTAATTAATTTTCTATACAAGGCTATACAAATCTGATTAAATTTACATTCATTGTTTGTAGGCCTACTGCTACGGTCAAGCATATTCGACAGTGAAATGAAATGTAAAGTTTTAAAATTCTCTTTAATACATACTTGCCATTATATTCAGCAGTACAAACATATTGATTTGACAACAGTTCAATTTGTTGCCGAATTAGGCTACTGTTAACACTTCGATGGCCCAGAAGCAGATTGTTCCAAGTCCATTTTACTATGTTTTTCTTCAGAAGAGCTATTTTAAGCTCCTGAAATTCAAAGCTTCATGAAACAATTTGGAATAGCTTCATAGCAACCTTATGGAGAGGAATATTTATAATTTTGTTCGATTCATATATACAGACAAGAACTGGAACACAATGAAACACAGACTTCTTTCTTATAAAAAGTTGGACTTAGAACAGTCTGGTTCTCAGCCATCGACTTTTCAATTGATATCACTTGTTAAAGCAGTTCCTCCTTCAGTTTTTAAATGTTCGAGTTTCTCAGTTGATTAGCTTTTTTTTTGCATATCTTTTTATATTATCATAAAATAATTGTATGCCATCCTAACATTATAAACAGGTTGTTATTACATCGAATATCGTTCATAATCACCTTATTATGGCACGCGTGCCATAAAAGCAATGACGTATTCGCTATATGACGTAATACCATTACCGGAACGCTTGGATCGTGATGCATGCAGCTCGTCTATCTTCTACGCGCCGTGTAACAAGAAGTGAAATGTAGGACAGAAGGTAACGTATCATTTATTCCCGATCTTTAATAATTTTGTATCACTTTTGCAGTATCACATAAAACAGTTCTATGGTTCGGAGAAGCTATATTAACAAAATAAAAGAGCATTTGCAACATAACCTGCATGGCCATCCATTACCCTTTACTCTATGCCAAGGCCAGATGCAACTAATCGATACGAACATATGAAGACAATTTTGTCCCGAATTCCATTTCTTTCACAATTTCTTTTCTACAATTTATAATGCTAAGGTGCCATAAAGTGTTGTATCCAACTCGTGGATAATCTTATTATGACACTCGTAAAAATACCATAATCATCAATATTATCTAC